>NC_065538.1:26788144-27010644 GCF_932294415.1 Quercus robur
ATATATATATATATATATATCATCTTTTGACTAATACACCAAGTTTGGCAAAAGTTGCCTAAATGTAAGATCTTTCTTTTTTGAGAATCGAAATGTAAGATCTAAATGGACCAAAAATAATATGGGAATCATGTAAATAAAAAATAAAATAAAATCATGTATTTGTTAATTTTTTTTCCCTTAGAAGTCCCATCATTTAGGCTGCAACCTTGATCAATTCGCTGACCAACTAATCATTGATCATGCATATTTTTGGTGTTTATTGATGATGATGCATATAGAGATTAACAATGTTGGTAAAAAAATTTAAACCCATAAATCACTGGTCTGAAATAACATTACGGTCCCTTTCATTCGACCCACCACCATTCACATCAAAGTAAGGATCAAAATCAAATTATTGAGAAAAAGTGTTACATCTTCAATGATGGAGGTCTCACCGAGTCATGATTTCACCAAAAGTTGTCAACAACATAATCAATCAATATCTCCCATAAAAAAAAAAAAAAAAAAAAAAATCAATCAATACCTAGTAGGGTAAGAGACCATACCAAAAAGAAAGAGAGAAAATTAAAATGAAAAAACATTAAACGGACTACGACTTAGGTATACATCAAATTCTTTATGCCACAAAATCAATTGGTCAACAATAAAAAGTAGGGAGAACAAGAACAATGGCTGCTCTCCTCCATTAAGTTTCACTGTTTTAGAATTAGCAACCAAAAAGAAAAAAGATTTCCTACTTAGATGGGGCAATTTCCATAACCTTTTTAACTTTGTCTACTATTTGTCTGTTGTTAGAAAAGAAAACAAGTGTGACTGAACTATCCTTTATTTATCACATTTCATGTTAGATTCAAGGGTTAATACAAATCTACCCTAAACTATGGGGTGGTATTTGCACTTTATGCCCCAAATTATAAAAATTTAAGAATCACACCCCATTTATAATAAATTTAGTAATTTTCACCCTACACTAGAGGAAACAAAAAGACATAAAGAAGGAGAAGAGCCTAGAGGTTGAGAGAAAAAATGCAGAGTGCATGGTAGAGGTTGAGATTAAGGTTTCAAGACAATAATAATGTCAATGTTAAATTATATAGCACTTTTAAAGTTTATCAAACATAGCATTTGTAGAAGAGACAAAACGATCAAACCGTTCTGTTTTGCCATATACGGGGGAAATTATTGTGTACTCCCGGAGTACCATAAATGCATACTCCCTCCTCTCACAAAAATGGTAGGTTCCACTAATTAAATTCATGGTAGGACCTACCATTCATGTGAGAGGGGAGAGTACGCATTTATGGTACTCCGAAAGTACCTAATAATTTTTCGTTTCATCATACTTTGGCCTGAATAAAAAAATAAATGAGTAAAAGGGATTTCGGGCATCAATTACAGTTATTACATTAAGATTAGGATTTTGAGATAAGGGTTTTTTTTTTATTTAATTTATTCATTTTTAAGGTGAGGGTGACTCAGTAAATTTGAGGACATCTTGTCATTTCATTTTTCGAAGGTCACACATTGGAGTTAACATCCAAATGAACTATGGGGGTGCAAATTGCTAGATTTGTTATAATTGGGTTGTTAATTGCAAAATTTTGTAGTTTGGTGGTGCAAAGTACAAATATCTCCTAGTGCAATTAACCCCAAAATTTCGGAGTAGAGAGATTTATTGACTTTATTGTTTTGATCACAACATTTAATAGTACTCTCTCTCTCTCTCTCTCTCTCTCTCTCTCTCTCTCTCTCTCACATAATATAGGGTCTTAAAATCACCACAAAGAAGATTAGACACTGAATCAAAATTATAAACAAAATTGGGAAGTCATTTGTATTCTAAGTTTAGATTAGACATCGTGATGTTAGTGATTAATTTGCAAGCTTGCTATAGGAATTTTGTATTTCAGTGATATTGAATCAAAACAATAAACAACATTGGGAAGTTTAAAAAAAAAAAAATTACGAAACTTGTGATTTTATTATATGAGTATTGGTATTAGCTTATCAATTTTATTTTTTCTATTATGAATCTATTTTTCTTATTTTAGTTCACTACTTTTCATTTTCATCCACATTAGATTTTGTATTTTGAATCCTATTTCATTTAAATATTATTTCATCATTAATTTTTTATTATTTATCTCACACACTTCAAAACACTCACTTTTCTTTATCACAATTACCAAGATACAAAAACATGGTATTCTTCTTTCTTAGTAGTGTCTCATATATGTGATTCAAATTTGACACCCCTTTCCCCACTATCTACCAATCAAAATTGTGCTGAACACTCACAAAACTCTTGGCCTTCCAGTATGTTAGACCTTCCCCTAGGCCCCATGTATCATATATGCCTCCAAAATAAATACTTTGAATACTATAAAAAGAAAAATCATATATAAGAGAAATTTAAACAATATAATCTCTATGAAATATGGCTTATGGTCATCCCTAGTCAAATAAAATATTTTCATTATAAAGTTATAGGAGTGAGTTTTAGTTAACTCAACTGGAGCAGACGTCATAAGTTAAAATCATCTCAAAAAAAAAAAAATAAGTCATGAGATGACCTTCATAATTAGAAATTAGAGAGAAGGTTTGCAGAAGCGTAACCATATGAGTTTGGGTAAAATGATAAAGCAATTTTTATGAATACATGAAAAAAAGAATGAAACTAAATTATTTAATGGTGAAATGGATCATCCTATCATAACATTTTTTTTAAAAGAAACATAATAATAATGCCAAAAATTATATTGCATAATTACTCTTTCCAATAGTTTTTTTTTTTTTTTTTTTTTTCCTCTATCTCCAAAATTTGGCCTTATGGTGAATAAAATAAATAAAATGACCTTCCGAACCTATAAAAAGGTGATTTTTTGTGAGTTTTTAGACAGAAAACATAAGTGGGTTTGGTTGCCAAACAAGGATGGAAGTGTTTTCAGTATTTTTGAGTTATAAGAAATGAGTGATGAATAATAAGGGGCTGTTTGGATTGCCAATTCTCATAATTCAATTCTTAGTCTCCATAACTCATAACTCAAAAATGGTGGGACCCATAGCAAAAAAGTTGTTTGACAAACGATAACTCTGTTTCCATCACTCAATTCTCTGATTTTTGAGTTATGAGTTATGGAAACTGAAAACAACTAAAGGCTGTTTTCAGTTTCCATAACTCATAACTCAATGACAATATTGTAATTAAACACACATAGGGGACCCACAGCCGCAACTTTTGACCACCTTTTGATTTTTTTTTTTCACTTGTTCGGTCTTCAGTTTTGGGTTTTTTTTTTTTTTTTTTTTTAACTTGTTCGGTCTTCAGTTCTAGTTTTTTTTTTTTTTTTTTTTTTTTTTTTTTTTTTAGCTTCTGTGAGTTTGGGTACTGGAAAAAAAAAAACTGCATTGGCTAATAGGTGTGGGGTCCATAAATAGTGTGAAAAATATTGAGTGATAGAAATTGGATGATGATGCCAAACGGATGTGAAAAATTGAGTGATAAGTGATGAGTGATGAGTAATGAAAATTGAGTGACGGAAATTGAGTGATCAAATTTTGTTGGCCAAACAGGCAAGTGATGAGATTTAAGTGACGAGTGACGAGTTAACACTCACTTAGCAACCAAACAGGGCCTAAATCCTCCTAGTCCTCTGTCCTGTGTGAATTTGAGTTACATCTGTACATCATAATATCCCAACAATTGTTATAAATTTTTTTGAAAAACTTTGTATTCCTAAATAAATGGTGAGGTGAATTTCATAATGTTCACATGTCTGACAGGAAACCAGGCATGTGTCCTATGAATTATGATGTCCAATCAAAATGAAGGGAGACACCTGTCACCGACATAGCAGTCAAATTGGACCAATCTACTCTCTCCTGTCCGTCTATCAAGGCCCTTGCCGCAACCATATTTGACTTTATCCTTTTATTTTTAAGTCCAAACATTTGACGTTGGTTTATTTATTTATTTATATTTTTTAATTCCAGGAGTCTCTGTATTTTTTTTAAAAAAAATAATATCCTCTCTATTTTATTTTGAACCTGTTTCAAGTGCATAAGTTATTGAAAATTGCATGCTAAGAATCTTAAAATGACAAAATTAACATTTAGTTTTAACAAACAGTTCCAATGGCCTAACTACAAGGGAAAAAAAATGGAAAGAAAAAAAAATTCTAGTAAAAATGATCAAATTTCCTTTCAAAAAAGAAATTTTAGCAGATCCATTTCTGTTTTAATCATATTCATACATGTGTTTAGTAGTGTTTTACGCTATTACCAAGAGACTTATTGAAATAAATGAAATCTTATGATCAATAATAACTGTGTATATTAAAATATCAGAGCTTTCAAGCATTGCTAATATAAAAATTGGGGGTAAAAAAAAGATTTTGCCGATCAAATATATATATATATATGCGTGTGTGTGTGTTTTCTTTTTTTGGGCTTAGGGATCATTTGATATCTATTACTTATGTAATGTATCCAACGACATAATAACTGGTAACATGAAAATGATTATATCATATGGTAATCACATCATGTGTTTATACCGTAAAGTTGTGATTTATAACTATTTTATGTTGGCTTTAATTCTGTGCCAAATTTGATTATAATTTTATTCAATTTTATATACCCTGTATTTTATGTGGGATTTCTTTGTAAGGGTTGTGTGTGAGAGAGAATGTGAAGACTTAAGGCAAAATGCAGAGCAAAGAAGTTTTCGTGGGTAGCTCGCGAGAAGCCTTCTCGCAAAGTGAAGCACGTACTCAACACATGACTAGAATGCGAATAGTTATGACAGATGGTGACATCTGGTTTTCCTGAGTGTCTCGCAAGTAAGGCATTTCTGCGAGATACCTGCGAAACATTCTGTTTTGCCAATTTGTTATATCTGATACACCAGGTCCCTACATATACTATATATATCCACATTACGCACATATTGAGTGGAGTGTTTTCTTGAAAGAAAACCCTAGCCACAACATTTGAGAGTTAGAGATTATTATACCCACAATCTTCTACACAATCCATTGTGGTTTTTCTCAACTCCTACCTCTCCATTCCAAATCCTTAAGAGGTTGATAGCCCAAATATTTACCACACTCATTCTGAGTGTAAAGTGAGGTTTTGGTGCTGGTGAGAAGCATTGGAAGAAGCCATATGTTTGGTGGATATAATCGGGCTGAATTGCATGATTCGGAGAGCTAGAGAAGATAAGACTTGGTGAAGTTAGTTGGTAGCAGGAGCTTGGAGGGCTGAGTACATGGGGTAGACTAGGCTTAGATGGTCTTTTATTATTCGTATACTCCAACTTATTTTCTAGTGGATCGATTTACCGCTTGAAGGGTGGTGGAGAGGTTTTTCGTTGAGGTCTTTGGTTTCCTCTTTGATAACACATCGGCGTGTTATCTTGTATTTGCATTCTTCTTCCCTACTCTTTTAGCTTTCTTTTTATTGTTGTGAATTGATGAATGTGGTTTAGAGTAGTTTATTGTTTATTCATTCGCATTTACTCTATTTCACACTTAGTTTAAGTTAAAGTAAAATTAACCGAGCCGTAATTTTTAATTTGGGGGTCTAAACAGCTCTTGTGTTTTCACACAATTTCGAACTTTTATATACTGTATAATAAAAATTGGGTTTAGAAGCTGTGGTTGCATTAAGTAGCTACTTTCACTAATTAGTAAATTGATTTTATATTATTTGTTAGGATATATTTTCATAAATTAAAGGATAATATTTAACAACTATTTAATTTAAGTAAAATTTTATCATTTAAATGTCAACAAATTTAAATTATATTCAAACTAAAAGTCTATTATAAAAAATACTAAACTTAAATCTCAAACAATAACCCATGTTTTATTTTTTATTTTTAAAAAACTACATGTTTTGAATTCTACTCCAACTAAAAGTTTATTATCAATATTTTAAGAACAACTAATTAGTAAATTAATTTTATACATTTAAAGTTCAACAAATTTAAATTCTATTCAAACTAAAAGTCTATTATAAAAATTCTAAAAGTTGGGTTTAGAAGGCATGATTGCGCCAAGTGGTTACTATCACAAATTAGTAAATAAATTTTATATTATTTGTTAGAATATGTTTCCTTAAATTAAAGAATAATATTTAAAAATTGTTTAATTTAGGTAAATCTTTATCATTTAAATTTTTAAAAAAATTTAAATTCTATTCAAACTAAAAATATCTATTATAAAAAATTCTAAACTTAAAACACCAAATAACAACTCACGTTTTCTTTCCAAAAAATATATAAAACTTGTTTTGACTTCTACTCAAACTAAAATTTATTATCAATATTTTAAGAACAACTAATTAGTAAATCAATTTTATACATTTAAACTTCAATAAATTTAAATTATATTCAAACTAAAAGTCTATTATCAAAAATTTCTAAACTTATATATTTCAATACATTTAAATTCTACTCAAACTAAAAGTCTATTATAAAAAAAATTATAAACTTAAATCCTAGACATTAATAACCCATGTTTTCTTTCTAAAAAAAAATAATATAACCTTTTGACTTCTACTCCAACTAAAAGTCTATTATTAACATTTTAAGGACAACTAATTAGTAAATTAATTTTATATTATTTGTTATAATATATTTTCTCAAATTAAGGGATAACATTTAACATCTGTTTAATTTAAATAAAACTAAAACTCTATCATCCAAATTTTCTAAACTTAAATCCCACATAACTCACATTTTTGTTTTTGTTTTTGTTTTTTTTGCCCTTTTTCCCCTCAAGTTGCATCTTATTAAATTAATATTTTATTAGGATATTAAGTCACAAGACTCTTGATTAAGGGATAAGATTTAACAATAATTTAATTTAGATAAAATTTTATCATCTAAGTTTTTGAAATTTAAATTCTACTCCAACTAATAGTCTATTATCAAAATTTTCACACATACACATGCGCGCACACACACACGCGCGCACACATATATATTAAGCCATGACTTTTCGATATAGTCTCTCTTAACAGATAAAGTCATCCCTATAATTAAATCTCACACAATACACCTCACGTTGTTGTATGTTTTTTTATTCACTTTTTTTCCCAAGATGCAACTTATGCTTATATTTTAGTCTAATAAATTTATTTTACTTATGGTTCTTTACTTCTGAATTTGTGTGCAGGATATTATACCAAAGGAAATTTACTATAAAGAAGTAAAATAATAGACACCCATTTAAGTTCTTGGTTCTCTTATATAAGTTTTTAATTTTTTATTATTATTTATATTCTCAATTTTTGAACTCTTTTGTGTATGTTTTGATTTTTGGTTTTGGTTATTATATTTAATTTATAAGTGTGTTGATTTTTTTAGTTAGACTATCACTAGGAAAAACATTTTATTGATGAACTATTTTGTTTATTATTGTTTATGTTGGCTATAGTATATATTAAATATAACCCAAATAAGAACGATCAAACTCATTTTATATCTCATATTAAGAAATAAATACAAAGCATAAAGATAAATTTCAATAATAAAAATAGATAAATACTGATAAAGTCTAAACTCTAAACAATTAGAATTTAAAGCAATTTTTTTATTAATTTTTTACTTATTTTATAATCAATTATTACTATTTATTTAATAATTTTTTTTTAAAATTAGCTTATATATATATATGTATATTTTTAAAAAAAAAAGCTTATATATGAATTTTTATCAAGCCATGCATCGCACATAAATAATACTAGTTATATAGTATTTTAGATATACAACAACAGTTATTATATCCTCCAACATAAATATGTGTCATACTAATTAAATATATTGTGAGATCCACCAATTCATAGGACGGTCACTTTGTTTTCGTAGTACTTAAAATTTTTTCTACACAAATAAAACATAAAAATTTTATTTTATTAACTTTTATTGCTTACTGATTCCAAAGAAAAAAAAAGGAGTATTATTTAAATACCCAATTACAAGACAATAATAGAATAGTAGTATATGTGGAGTTTGGGCTTTTGGTTGTTGGACTCGGATATTATCGTCCAACCTGAAATGAATCGCGCGTGGGGATATCAAACCTTTACAAACCCAAAATGTCTCCACCTTAAACCCAGGCCTAGGAAATTCTAAAACAAAACATGCCCAAAATCTAAGATTACACGTCCGAAGTTGCCTACTTCCATTACATCAGATTTCCCCATACATTCAGATTCAAAAATTGGAATATTGTAATAGGAATCTGCTTCTTGGTGATGATATACCAAGAGCAACTACCTTCAAGCTTGTTACCCATGGATGCAGAACATAAGTTTCAGGGATGGTTTATCAATAATCATTTATTTTTCCATTTTAAGATGTAAAAGTGGGGCTGCACAAATCAGATTTCTTTATGAGCTAAGCAAGATGGATGGAGATCTTAAGGCTTGAGAGAGGGTGACAAACTAGGTCTCCTTAATGGTTTATAAGACCTTATTATATTCACGAGATCTTAAGATCGAAACCTCTTGCTAACATTTTAAAGTCACTCCTATGAAATTCTTTCTTGTAATAATCTGATGCGTGCGGGACGGTGAGACTGTGTACATCAAAAGAAATAGTTAGATACTCAAAAGGGTTTAGATACCCTCATTTGTCCCACACACACACACACACACACACATGGGACTGTATACATCAAAAGAAATAGTTAGATACTCAAAAGGGTTTAGATACCCTCATTTGTCCCACACACACACACACACACACACACACACAAACTCAATATTACATCAGATTTCCATCATACATACAGATACAAAAATTGGGTAAAGGTTCATTAATATTCTAAGATCTCTTTCCCACTCTATAGGAAAACCTTATGGGATGTACATGGATTTGTTAGTATTCCAATCAATTTTCCAAAAGAGTTTCCGAGTTTGAGTGAAATTTTCCCAGAGTCACTTGCTAAACTAAGCTGGGTATTAATCATGATAATCGTAAAATCAGATAATTGAAAAATGTTTCCAAGCCTTACCTTTACGGTTCAAGGCATTTTCGTATATATAAGAGTTTGTTACAATTCAAATTTAAATACAATCAGATATACCAATCCGGATGGATATACTTCACTAAGATACAAATTCAAAAGTGATTCTACCGTATCCTAATCCTATCTCATGACAAGCCTAATTCTATCTTATCATATCTTATTCAAAATATGATTTACAAATTCAAATATACATCAGCTGCTATCCTCGGCAATTACAGCTGTAGCTACAGCTGTATCCTTAACAATAATTATGACTATAAGTTTGTATCGCTATGAATATTTCCTTACTACTGAAGTGAAACTGTGAATGCAATGATCAATAGTGTTTTGTAATTGCCTTTCCATATTAGGGAGATTAATTGCCCCCCAACCCCAAGTTTTGCCCGTGTCATCTTCTAGAGCCTACTCTCTACTGTATTCTGTTGCTGTGTTGTTTCTGATTTCTTCTTTTGTTAATAAAAGTTTGTTATTCATAAAAAAAAGGGAGATTACTTGCCAATTTAATTTATTAATTTATTTCATTTTGTTCAAATTCGCAATTTGACCAAATGAATTAAAGATAAAAATTGATAAGGATAAAATTATAAATATACTCACTGATATAGAGGCATAGAGCGACGTTCCAGACAACCCGTCGGCCTTGTATCCACTAACATATGGCAACAGTATGGAGTCTACAACTCCAAGCTGACGATGTCAACCTGGGGCGAAGATGAAAAGCTGACGACATTAAGCTGAAGGGTATGCACGAGACTGATGGTTTTGACATAATCTAAACTTGGCCTTCATGCATGCGTATACAAGGAAATATCTTGTGCCCCCTCATAAGGACTCCTATAAGGAAAAGACTTCTAAACCAAGATACGCATAATTCACCTTAACTCTGACACTCTAGAGTTGTGAGAAGTTTTAACTTGACCTTCGGAGTGTATTTGGCCGGCACTACACCGGTGCTCTCTTCTAGGTCTTCTCTTTTTGTGTTGTACATGTGTTGTTTTGAGTACGTAAGGACTGTGTGATTTACTGTTGATTTTTCGGCATCATCAAAAATAAATGTTCCTATGTAGCACATTGGCAAATATTATTATTTTTTAATCAAATGAGAAAATAAGATTTCATTGAATCATATTCATAACATAGCATGTTGAAATTTACAAACAGTAGGAAGAATTCCGGAATAGCCTCTATATATGTAATATCCCATAAATTTCAATATTTCTCATTTTAATAATGTTAATTTATTATAAAGCGTTGAACTTTTTTTTTTCTACCTTTTAACCTTAGGTTGTACTTGGACTAAATAAATAAAAGGAAAATAATTTAAAAATATAAATTGGTTTATTTTAGAATGGACCAAAAAACATATGAAATTTCTCCCCTTATGATATTAAGCCCCATTGACGGTCTCCTCTCATGCTCTATTTCTCACATCTACACATAAAACTTTTCCTCCACTTAGCAAACTCTTCCTCTTACCGCTGCCCGTCGTTATATGGCTCCATAACATCATGCTACTATAATTAAGACGACTTATTTTACCATGAAATTTGTTAGTATTCAGACCTCTCTTAAAAGTTAATTCAAACAGTTACTAACCAGTTTTACCTCCAGGTTATTAATTAAATCAATTATGAACTGCCTTTAGTTAATGCAACCATCACCAATATCAATTAAGATAAACAAATTAAGTGAAATAAAACAGTACATAATGATATGGGGATACAAGGAAAACCAATGAAATAAAATCTCACAATAAAAACTCCAAAGAATTTAATATATCAATCCCAATGCAGCTTTGAGTTCACGAGCTTCCTCAGTTATAGAGATGTTGCATGCAAACTTCCTGTCCGTAACTTCAAGTACCCACTTGAAGATTCAGATTTAGCATCACTTGTGATGAATGGTATTGCAACAACTTCAACACCATCGATTTGAAATATGCTTTGCTTGATCACCTATAGAGGCTTTTGAGAGTAGGAGGCAAAAAAAACCTTATGATCACGAGAACAACTACTAAAGTCTATTTTCATATATTAGGGTTTGATTAAATATTTTTGACTTATTTGCACAAAACCCTAATCACTTAATGTGTTGAAATCACATTTCAGCAATCTCGAGTTTCAATCAGTCGAGAAACAATTTGTTCTGTTAAGATCTAGCTTTCTCAATTGAGCTAGCAGGTGTCAACCAACTCAGATTTGCACTTGAATTGTAGTCTTGACAATACTTATAAACACAAAATAACTATAACAAAGATGCTATTAAAGATATGTTGACCAATCACAACGTTTAGTAATTAGTAGTACTATGAGAAGAACATGTAAATTTATAGGGAATAAATATATAGAGAAAAGAACAATGATAAATTATTGTATCTGTTAGCAATATCACTTATTGTTTTTCTATCTATTTTGAATAAGTGAATAACATTGTTTGAATTTATTATAAAACGAGATAGGTGTTATGAATTTAGCAAGATTGGGGGTTGTGTAGGACCGAGCCGCATGGCCACTTGAAAACTGAATTTGATTTTTTTTCTTATTTCTCTGATGCTTTAGGTCTGGCATGTGAATCATGTATAATTATTTTGGACTCGTTGAGGATGACTATGAGATGGTGATTTGGCTAAAACAAGTAGTATTAGAACTTTAGGACCTTAGATTTAAATTTAATGGGTCCTGGTCACTGTTTTAAAAACTAGACCAGACTAGCTGGTCAAACTGGTTCAGTTGGGAATTGGTCACCAATCCTGGTAAAACCCCATAAATCCGGCCAAACACCGGTAAAAACCAAGAATCAAGGACAAAAATGATTTTTTGACCGTTCTAGTTTTTAAAATCATGATCTTGGCAAAGTCTTTGGAACCGCATGGGATAATAATTTATTTTAAATGCTTTCCTTATGGGGGTGTTATGTGTGTGGCCAATGGCATGACAGCTCCAGGTTTTTTTTTTTTTTTTTTTTTTTTTTCCCTAAGGGAGTCAATAGTGTTAGAGATAGAAATTTGTTGTAGGGAGTAAAAAAAAAAAAATGATTAATTTTTTTTTTCTTGTATATACAACTTTCATATTATATACAATAATCTAAGTTAATATTCTAAATACAATTTAGTGTACAATAGTCTAAAAAATTTATTAATAGTTTAAAAATCGGTAAGATAACAACCATTGAATGCATAAATAAATATAATTATATAAGTAATCATACATTTTTCTCTTATTAATAATAATTTATTATATTTATATGTAATTTCAATTAAATAAAAATAGATAATCAAGAAGAATAGTAACATGCCTAGGAGTAGGACTGGGAGTAACGCGAAACTAAGAAAAAAAAAAAAAGCAATTGATATAAGTTTTTGCTTTTGAAGGGTATGACTTTTTTATTTTTAACCATACAAGTGGTTATTCTCTTGGAATTGGAACAAACATTAAAAGACCTTTTGGACTTGAAAATTTGTAGAGCACTCATCAAACTACTTTTTGCTAAAGAAGAAGAAAAGTGCAGGAAAAAACAGTTTCATTCATGGCCAATGACAAAGTAAGTTAGAGTCTAGAGAGAATTTTTTTTTTCTACTTATTTTAATGAATGAACAATATTAAGAGTAGAGTTATTGACACAACACTTCCACAACAAAATCTATCTGGCAAGTTGTTAAAGATATGTACAAAAGTGATGTTAATTGTGGGTCTAAATAAAAACCAATTAAAACTTGCCACTTAACCTTTATTGTAAAAGTGAATTCTAGTTAGCTCTATTAATAAAGTCTTTGATGGTTGAATAGGAGATTTGGAATTCAATCCCTGTCTACACCAAAAACAGATTTGTGTTTTAGTTTGATGATAAAGAGTTATTATCAAGAGCGGATGCCATAGGTTAAAACTCTCTCTCAAAATTATTGTGGTAATAATATTGTGAAAGTAACACTAAGATGATCATATTTAGACTTATTTTAGCTCAGATAAAAAAAAAAAAAAAAATTAGGATTAGAGTGTTCAAATTTTGATTTTAGGAGGTCAATATATATATATATATATATAAATTTTTTGTTTTTTTGGCCCCCTTGTCGGCTGGCTGTAGGGCCGCCCAGTGTGTGGCTTGCTATAGGTTTTGAGAATTTTTTTTTTTAATGAAAATCTAGTAACTTTATTTAGAAGAGAAATTCATTACATCATGAGAAATAACGATCTCAATCAGCAATGAATTTTCCTCTATCCAAATTACATAATTATCAAAACTATCTATTTTTTTGGCATACTTAGTCAAAAAGATGTGCAAGCCTATTGCCTTGTCGCTTCACATAGGAGACTTCCACACGTTTTGAGATTCTTGTTGATTAAGTAGCACGTTTTGCACATTATTCCTTGTTAGATATTTGTAGTAACTACTTATATACATAGTTGTCAGTATCGTACGATATGCGATACATATCGTATCATGTGTAAAAAGTTTCGTATCATATCGGTGTATCGTAAGTGCTCATGAATCGTACGATACAGTGTATGTATCGTATGAATCGTATCGTAAAATCATATGTATCATACGATATATAGACAAATACTTTAAAATGTGATTTTTTGTTAAAATTTGTACTTTTGTTTGAATCTAACAAGTTGTTAGACTTGTTTTTAACAAAAAATGATTAGGTTACTTTATTTGGCCTAATAAAATAACATATTCATAAGTTTTTTCCTCTCCTTCTCCTATAAAATTTGGACTACACAGTATACACTTACACTTTACTTTAATATTTGCAAATTTATTATCTATACTATGAATAAGTTATTAATTGACAATATAATTATTTTTTATTTTGTCATTATTGTTATAAGTCCAGAAACTAGAATGTCAAGAAGATATATATTTTTTCATTATTAAAATAAAAAGGAACAAGAAGAGATAGTAAATGTTAATAATGATGAAGAAAATTTTAATAAAGAAATAAGTTTGCAAAATGATAAACATGATAATAGCATTGACTTAGATGAGGTTTATTAAGCAATATGATGAAAATAAATTATTATTTTTGGGTCATTTATAATATATCACTTTTGAATTTAAGCAATTTAAATGTATATGTTATAAACACATGCTAGTTTGATTTATTTAGTTAACTTGTTAAATATTATTACATTAGCGATAAATAAATTAGTCATTAGTTCAATATATTTAAATTTATAATAAATATGTCATTTATATATGTATTTTTATAATTTTTTTAAGTGTTTGTGTATTTTACAATACACGATATAGAAAAATCAAAAATCGATTCACGATACGATTCACGATTTAACAACTATGCTTATATATAGACTTGAGAGACAGAGACAAACTACAAGTCTATATATATATATATATATACACATAATTTTTTTTTAGGAAAAGCTCATTGATATTCTAAGGCGTCTTTGTCATCCAAGGAGAACTTTACGGACTAAGAGTTTTTTTTTTTTTTTTTTTTTTTTTTTTTTTTTAAATTATTTTTTTAAGGAATGGACTTAGAGATTAAATTATAAACTAAATTGACATATTTGAAAATTTTCGGACTAAATTACCAAAATTGTAGTTTACCCGTTTAAAAATCCTTGCCTATTTTGTCTAAGGCGTCTCTCTCTCTCTCTCTCTCTCTCTCTCTAAGTCACATCACAACAATATACTTTAACATTTAAAATTTTCTTGTTGCTTATTTTTTTTTTCTAACTGTTTGAAAAATCCATACTGGAAAATTAAAGTTTGAAAAAGTGCATACTTTAGCATTTATTTTTTTTCAAACGTTTGAAAAATCCGGAAAATTAAAGTTTGAAAAAGTTCATACTTATTGTAGGGACACGATTTTTAACGACCCAAGGATGACGTTGGGCTCGTGTGTAAAGGGCTCGAACAATATGATTTGTAGAGAGTGGGTTTGGAAAGGCTTGCCTTTGGGCGCTGGGTTTCGGTCTGGTCCCGGTTTCATGAGCGATCATACAAAGATGGGTTTGGACTGTATAGCTGAGCCTTGCATCAATGTAGTTTGAAAGGTTTGACTCCTCGGAATTAGTCCGAGGAGCATTACATTCTCACCATTCCTCCTCCCTTTTTTTCAGGATCCCCCCCCTTTTTCTTCAGGATCCCCTCCTTTTATACTAGTATTTACCTCTCATCCTTCATCTACATGTCAGTTTTTCCTGGTTTGGGGTATTTACTCGTCCTATCAATCCATACGTCAGAGTGGTTGGGGAAAAGCTGGATAGCATGGTATGGAGTATGGGCTCGTCAGGCGCTGGGCTCCACATTATGGTGTTGGCAGCTTTCTCGTTTGTACGGCTCTTGTATTAGGTTTGTTATTTTCTTCAGGCGCTTTGTGAGGTGTTGAGCGTGAGATCGTCTTCGGCAGTAGGGCTCCTCGGCTTGGGCTTTGGGCCCTTAATGTGAAATGGGCTGGGATTTCAAATTTCAGGCCCCACCACCCACAATAGCCCTTCAAAATCCTGCTTCCCGACTTTTAGTTGGGGAGGAGGGTTTTGGTGATGTTGGGCCCATCTCGCGGCTTTGCTCAAGTTCCGTACCTTATTGCTGTTTATGTTCTTCCATTTGCATGGGAGATGTGCCGAATTAAGAGGCGTTACTTCCTTCTTCACCCGCTCAGTGTCCTTTGATGTTTCAGTACTTGAGGCGCGCCTTCACGAGGACCTTTAAATCTTGTGGTGGCGGATAGTGTTGGAAATTGTGCCAGAGCTGCCTTGTCTGCAGCGTTTCTTGGGAATCTGCTCAAATTAAATTAAATGACACCTCCTTACCCATTATATAAGTAGGATAGGTGGTTATTCTCCTGGCGTATAAACCTTTCTGCTCTCTTCAAAATCATAACCCTTTATCCATAACTAGTTCCCACCTCCAGTGTCGTCTTCCCTTAGTGCAACATGTTTGAGGCTTGGGTGGAGGTGGAGGAACTTCACCCGTCACAGAGGCACTGGACCCTTCCAAGACTTAAGGTGATGTGGTTTGGGCAGGGGAGGCACAGATTTAAGGTGTCCTCCCGCTTGGATATGGTGGGAACGGTACCCCCCCTCTTTCAGTCAAAATTCGAAACAGGTTCTGGTCACACCAGATTTTTGGTGTGTCAGAAGAAAGGTTTTCCGCCATCAGCGCCGTCTGCGATATTGCAGGCGTGGTTCTGTGGAGGCTCATCAACTTTCGGTTCCCTGCACCTTTTTTTCAGCAGGGCTAACCTCGAGTTGGACTCCCGACACCTTTTCTTCAACGGTGCCGACCCGAAGTCGGGCTCTTTTGCTGCCTAAGTTATAGGCATGTAAAAGTATTGAGGAATGGCTCCCTTAGACGAAGTTTTAAAGCGGCAGCACGTCTCTCCCCTGCACCTACTCTTCGGCTTTTTCTTAATTCCCTTGTATTTTTTCTTTTTTGTTTTGTGTAGTTAGTTTCAGTATGAGCTTATTTGAGCTCTTTCAATGTACGTTGTACTGTTCCTTTGTCTTAATAAAAGATGAATTTATTTCTTTTTAAATACTTTTCCTTTCTGCAACAATTATTTTGGGCATGGGTATGCTACATGTGTGCTTTCCTTTGATGATACTTAGAGCAGGAAACCTTGTAACAGAAACCTACTAATTCTAGTTTATCGATATTATCAAGCATAATAATGATAATTCCCAGTAAATTAAAACTCATAAAACTAACCGGGATAATGGTCGAGTGCTTCGTAATGCAGGCAAGGCGACCGTTCGAGAACGATAAACTCTAAATAATTCATCTGAGAGGGTAGCCGAGCAGTGAGGGACTTCGACTCTATTTTTGGCAACATATTGCCCTATATATTGCATCAATCCTCTTGGTATTGAGGATCCGAGGATAAACCGGGGAATCCATGTGGTTTAGGGATTAGCCCAAGTATCAATGGGGAATTCTCCTCGGATAGATTCCAATGTCCATGTAACGTCCAGGTCGTGCCCAAACCCATGTTGTCTCTTCTAGGTAGTCGGTTTCCCAATAGGCTTGAGTCCGAGGACCATACAAGGCTTGGGTTCTGTCCAAAACTTGTAATTTTTCTTTTGAGTACTTGGTTTCCCCATAGGCTTGAGTCCGAGGACCATGCAAGGCCTTGGTTTTGTCCAAAACTTGTAAATTTTCTTTTGAGTACTTGGTTTCCCCATAGGCTTGAGTTCGAGGACCATGCAAAGCCTTGGTTCTGTCCAAAACTGGTAATTTTTCTTTTGAGTACTTGGTTTCCCCATAGGCTTGAGTCCGAGGACTATGCAAGGCCTTGATTCTGTCCAAAACTTGTAAGTTTTCTTTTGAGTACTTGGTTTCCCCATAGGCTTGAGTCCGAGGACCATGCAAGGCCTTGGTTTTGTCCAAAACTTGTAAGTTTTCTTTTGAGTACTTGGTTTCCCCATAGGCTTGAGTCCGAGGACCATGCAAGGCCTTGGTTATGTCCAAAACTGGTAATTTTTCTTTTGAGTACTTGGTTTACCCATAGGCTTGAGTCCGAGGACCATGCAAGGCCTTGGTTCTGTCCAAAACTTGTAAGTTTTCTTTTGAGTACTTGGTTTCCCCATAGGCTTGAGTCCGAGGACCATGCAAGGCCTTGGTTCTGTCCAAAACTTGTAATTTTTCTTTTGAGTAGTTTTTTCTCTGTATTTATTTGTTTTTCGAAGGTCAGCCCCTAGACCATGGCGGGGAGAGTTGGCTTGAGGCCGGAAGCCCCTAGAGCTGCCCGCGCCATTGGCACTACAGGGCGTAGCCCCTAGCAGAAGTTTATGCCGGAGCAACAACTGCATGTCGCCGGAGATGGAGGAAACCCCGCGAACCTCTACTTGCTAGAAAGTTGACTCCACCGCCACCTGGGCCAATGCGCAAACCTTCTCACAGACGGTGCTAATTGTAGGGACACGATTTTTAACGACCCAAGGATGACGTTGGGCTCGTGTGTAAAGGGCCCGAATAATATGATTTGTAGAGAGTGGGTTTGGAAAGGCCTGCCTTTGGGCGTTGGGTTTCGGTTTGGTCCCGGTTTCATGAGCGATCATACAAAGATGGGTTTGGACTGTATAGCTGAGCTTTGCATCAATGTAGTTTGAAAGGTTTGACTCCTCGGAATTAGTCCGAGGAGCATTACATTCTCACCATTCCTCCTCCCTTTTTTTCAGGATCCCCCCCCCCCTTTTTCTTCAGGATCCCCTCCTTTTATACTAGTATTTACCTCCCATCCTTCATCTACGTGTCAGTTTTTCCTGGTTTGGGGTATTTACTCGTCCTATCAATCCATACGTCAGAGTGGTTGGGGAAAAGCTGGATAGCATGGTATGGAGTTTGGGCTCGTCAGGCGTTGGGCTCCACATTATGGTGTTGACAGCTTTCTCGTTTGTACGGCTCTTGTACTGGGTTTGTCATTTTCTTCAGGCACTTTGTGAGGTGTTGAGCGTGAGATCGTCCTCGGCAGTAGGGCTCCTTGGCTTGGGCTTTGGGCCCTTAATGTGAAATGGGCTGGGATTTCAAATTTCAGGCCCCACCACCCACACTTAGCATTTATTTTTTAACAAAGTTTAGCTACAAAATTGGTTGTAGTTTTAGATTACAACTTTACTTAATATCATTTTATTAGATTTGAATTTTGATAAATCTATCGTTGAATTACATTTTCTTCTTATATTCTCTTTGCTTGTAAAATTTCTAGAAAATAAAAAATCAATAGCTATGTCATTAATAAATTGTTTAAATTGCAAGTTTTTGCAGTTTATATGCATAAAATATAAGCTCATAAATCATATAGTAAATGACATCCGATTGACACAAAAGGTGACATGTGTATTAAGAGTGTAAAGAATATGCAATTCAACGGTTAGATTTTCAAAATATATACTAATATTTATTTTATTGAGTAAGGTTGTAGTCTTATACTACAACAAATTTTGTAACTAAACTTTATCCTTTATTTTTCTCTTCTTGCTTATTTTTTTCAATCGTTTGAAAAATCCATACTGGAAAATTAAAGTTTGAAAAAGTACGTACTTAAGCATTTATTTTTGAACAAAGTTTAGCTACAGAATTGGTTTTAGCCTTAGGCGACAACCTTACTCAATATCTTTTTATTGTAGGTGAATTTTGACATATCCACCATTCAATTATATTTTCTTCTTATATATTTTATACTTGCAAAATTTTCAGAAAATTAAAGATCAATAGTTATATCATTAATAAATTGTGTAATTGCATGTTTTTGTAGTTTAAAATTATGCATAAAATATAATCTTATTGATCATATAGTAATTAATATCTGATTAACACAAAATTTGACGTGTATTAAAAGTGTAAAGAAAATGCAATTTAACGGTTAGATTTTTAAAATATGTAGTAATGTTAATGATATTGAGTAAGGTTGTAACCTTAGGTTACAAACAATTTTGTAGCTAAACTTGGTCTTTTATTTTTCTCTTGTTGATTATTTTTTTTTCAACCATTTGAAAAATCCATACTTGAAAATTAAAGTTTAAAAAAGTGTGTACTCTCCTTAGTTGTGCTTTAGATTTTTTAGTTGTTTCAATTACATAATTGTATTGGTCAATGAATCACACAATTGAATTTAATTGTAGTTAAAAATAATCCCTCTTGTGCAATATTGATTAATATATCCACATGGTTGGATTTAAATGAAGAATCTAAAACATTGACATCAAGGAACAATAATTCTAGAATCACAATAATTTTCACAATTAGTGAGGTGACATATTGTTAATGGTAGATAATAATGTAATGTTAGTAGTGGACTTAGATGTGAACCAATCAAGGAAGTCAATTTATATCGTACTAGTATCGGTACTTGTCGGACCATGTGCCTTACCGATCCATTCAACGACCAATTGGTGAAGGATGAGGGGGTATAAATCTTTTATAGCATTCGATCGTAAACCAAGCCCATTGGTATTGGAGTGAATTGTGAAATCCCTCACAATGCGGCTCCAACGACTCAAACCTATGACCGAGCTCTGATACCATTTGTCGGACCATGTGCCTTACCGATCCATCCAATGACCAAATGGTGAAGGATGAGGGGGCACAAATCTTTTATAGCATTCGATCGCAAACCAAGCCCATTAGTATTGGAGCGAATTGTGAAATCCCTCACAGTACTATTTTAAAATGTACAAAATTAAAATGCTAGGCTATATCTGGAATTTTTCGAGTTTTTTGTCCGGTATTGATGTTTTGGTTAGAACAATAAAAAAATGTTAAAAAGCATGTTGTTTAAGCTAATACATTGAATCTCTCAAGTGTATAGGAAAATTGTTGAATTCACTCACTCTCACACACTATATACAAGTTAACTCTTTCTTTAACAAACTTTACTATAACTCATCTTTTTATTAAGTTTCAATTAATTTAAATTTTAATGTAATTTAATTTAAAATGTACTAACAAGTAATGCTTGAAAACTCCAATCCTTTAATATACATACATATTATTGTGTTATAAAATAGCGGAAGCTCAAATTACCAAGATTGATTATGAAAATATTTTAGGCTTGAGTAAGATCTCTAAACTAATCAATAGAAATGAAGAAAATTAATCCAAAATAAAATAGATAAAAAACACCAATATTTATGTGATTCGGCTATAGTCTACATCCACGGGCGATGACGAACAAATTTCACTATAAAAAATTTGGGATAATACAAATTGGTGTAAAGGCACTCTCATAAACTCAAATCCCAAATACACCCAAATAACTCTCTCTCACAAATACAAAACCAAAAGGTTCACAAATACCAAATATGAATACCAAGTACCAAATACCAATTGCGCATAAATTAAAGAGAGAGCCACAAAGCAAATCCAAAAAGTTGCAATGCATCAAGAGAGAGCAAATCACCAAACCACATAACTAAAACCAAGCGGTAACAAACCTCTTTTACTATTCCAAATCGCAACTCACAAATATCAAAGAACCAAAATAAGAGAAAGTCTCTTTTTCTCACACCCTCTCATCTCTTTTTTCTAATTTTCCGTAGTAGTACTATGCTTATATGGGAGACTTGAGTCAGCTACGATATCCAAAACTAAGAAAAACTAGACTCATTTACACGCCCAAAAGGAGAATCACTCATATTCCAAAAGGAATTCTAAATCAAATAGTAGACAAAACTTCTAAGAGAACTTGATAACTTCAAACAACAGTAACCCAAAAGGAATAAAATTCATTCCTTATCCAAATCCAACAAAGAGTCGAACTCCTAATTCAAGCCATATTCTACATATTGATCATAAGGTTTCATTTATCTCAATAAGTTTCTTGGTAGTAGCATGAAACACTACTAAAACACATATATGAAAATGATTTCAACAGAAACGGTTTTTGCTAACTTTTTTTTTGAAAGGAAGATTGATGACAATTACTAAAATGATTTTTTTTTTTGCTTTCCATTTCTTTTTTCCTTGAAATGTTATTTAAAACTAAATATCAATTTAGTCATTTTAGGATTCTTAGCATGCTACTTTCAATAACTTATAGTCTTTTTTTTTTTTTTGGTTTCCCAAGGTGTCCCTAGATTTTTATCCCAAGAGTAATCATTCGAGATACTGTTAGGCACCAACACGGGGACCCTTATAGTCTTATACACTTAAAACAAGTTCAAAATAGCTACCCCTGGAATTTAAAAAAAAAGGTCCGGTTAATGTGTGTACACACATTAATAAATCTATTTTTAGAAAAGTTTTATTGAGAATTTAAAAAATTGTCAAATTTTTTTCAATTTCCAATAAAACTTTTCTAAAATTAGTTTACTAAAATCCTTAAAAAAATACCAACGTCAGAATGTTTGGATTTAAAAATAAAATAAAATAAAAAGACTGTCAAATATGATTTTGCCATATTTAACCGCTATCTCGGTAACGGTGTCCCCCTTCAATTATGACTTATTTGTGGCGAGCCCAGAGGAAAAGTCTCAGCCATCTTCGAAGAACACGACTTGATGACTTGACGGGCCACCATACCGATTTTCTCACCTAATTCTCGCACGTTCAGTGACTAGAAATTTTATCCGGAGAGTTCATTAAAAAAATATAAGTTAAAACAAAATTTAATTAAAATAAAACTTGACTATATCAAGGGTAAGGAATTTAACAAAAAATTCCAACCTGTGAGAAACAAAACAAATAGAGAAAACACACGTCAAAGAAAATAATCACACGCACAAGACAATATTTACGTGGTTCGGCAATTTGCCTACGTCCATGGAGTTGCAGGGATTTCACTATTATCAGGGAAAATACAATAGTGCACAAGAACGCTCTCAAGAAACCCAAATCTCAATTACACCCTAATACTCTCTTATAGAAAAAATAAGAATAGAAGCTGACTGCCTCTCTTTTCTCTATTTTCTCTCATGCGGCTTGCTCATTAGGTTAATTAGAATTTTTCTTGAATCTCACACGGCTACACTACAAATATAATATATATATATATATATATATATGTCAAAGTCGGCTAAAAGGTGGGTTACTATTCCAAATAGGATTTGGTCAAATAAGGTGGGCTTGTGGCAATTCAAGCCACACACGGCCCACTTCAACATCAAGAATTACTAACCCAAAAAATATATATATATATATATATAAATGCATAAAGTTTTATAGTTTTTTTCTTCAAGTTTTCGTATTTTGAATTATTACAAACCCTCTGTATTTCCTAAAAATTAAATTATATAAAGTTATATTATGTTTGTACTATAAATGCACATATACGCACATATCACAATTCACACAAAAAAAATTATTAAAAAAAATGTTCATAATCAATATTAAGCACACTCACACATATAATAAAAATTTATAATAGAATAGACATTTGCAATTTACAAATATTCACTCTTTATTCTTAAAGTTGAAGATTCCAAGATAGTCAGATAATTAACTGGAATGAGATGAGATTCATGAGAGAGAGATCTACATGATCTATGCTATTGTTTGGTTTTAGGATGGACTGTTTTGCGTTGTTTTAGTTTTGGATTGGGTTGGCTTGAGTTATTGTTTAGTTTTGACTTGGACTTATTTGTGATTAGAGTGTGCAAAATTTAACTTAGGTGCTCAAAAATATTTTTAAAAAGAAAGTAAGCTAATAAAAAAATGTTTCTTTTATATATAATATTTTTATTTTCAAGTCAGTGAACCCCCTGAACAACTATAAAATGCCCTATCTCTGTTGAAACCAAATGAGCCATTTCTCTCTTTCTTCCTTTTTATTGTTTTAAAGGATCAAAAGTGAGTTTCAAGATACGTACGAAAAGATGTCTCTATTTGGGAAGGTAGAAGCTGAAATAGAGATCAAGGCCTCTGCATATAAGTTTTTTGAGGCTAACAGCAAGCGAGTAGCTGATCTACCGAAACATGCCCCTAACTTTATACAAAGTGTTGATTTAGTACAAGGTGAATGGGGACAAGAGGGCTCTGTCATGTGCTTCTATTTTACCTTCGGTAAGTCAATCAATATTTGTTGATCATGTCTTATGAATTCCTGAACACTTTAACATTTTATGTAATACTTGCCCTTACAAATGCTTATAGCTAGCCCGATCAACTGTGTATGTCTAGGATTTACTAAAGATTGTGTTGATGACTTGGTGGGAAAAAGAAAAAAGGGAATTGTAATTTGTAATGTGTTGTGGGGGGTGAGCTGACATATATTTATATACTTATTTTTTAATTAGTTTTCTAGAAACTAATTGTGCGTTTGGTTTCAAATTAAAAATCTAACTTATTTTACTATTCAGCTTATTTTTGTTATTATTAATAGGTTCCACTGCACTTTTTGGTACTATTCAGAAATTTACTGTACTATTTCAGCTAATTTCTACTTTTATTTATAGTACTTTAAGTAAAAAGTTTTCTGTTTCAGCAAAATAAGCAGATTTCAATTAGACTCTAAAACGAAAAAAAAAAAAAAAATTCAATAAATGGAAGGGGTATAACTTCTTCCTTTTTCCTTTTTTTTTTTTTTTTTTTTTTTTTTTTTTTTTTGTGTCAAGAATAAGGTTTGGCCAAAGATTTCTAATTTTTTACGTTTATGTTTGGATTAGAGGTTTAAAGGAATCTTTTTAAACTTCTCTTATATATTTTTATTGGATTTGAATTTTGATAAGTTCACTGTTATATTATATTTTCTTATTATATTTTTCATGTTTACAAAATTTCAAGATAATTAAAGATTAATAATTATGTTATCAATCAAATGTTTAAATTTCAAGTTTTGGTGTTCTTAAATGATGCTACTTACAGTAATTGTCATCTTCATGTAGAAGAACAAACCCACAAAAATCAACTCTAATAGTCTCTCCAAAATGCAAAAAGTAATTTAAAGTTACTATAGTTCCTCTCCTGACCAAGTGAGCACTGTTCACTATCCACGCCATTTTCTCTTCTTAAAAAATTCCCCGACTAAATAAGAGCATCCAATAGGCTCCCTAAAGTTATTTTTAGAGAGCAAACACACAAAAAAACACCTCCAGCAACCTCTTTAACTCTATTTTTTGTTTTATTTTAAAGAGTTGGTATGGTAGCTCTATTGAAGAAGTGAGCACTATAACAACTCCAAATTTTTTTTTTTCTCATAAAAATAATCCCTTTATTGATTAAAAGATGAATCTCTCTCTCTCTCTCTCTCAGTGTGTGTGAGAGAGAGAGAGAGAACTAGAGATAACTGAACTATGTTAGACGAAGAGGAGGTAGGAAAAATAGGAAAGCGAAACATATGGATGAAAAAAAATTAAAGAGAAGGGAAAATAAAATAAATAATTAGAAAAATAAAGTTTTAGGTTTTGCGAAACTCATTCCAAATCACAAAAATTTGATAAATTTCAAGATTGAGATAGGTTTGATAAATTTAAAATTATATAGAAATTTTAAAAGATTTATAAAGACTAATGTAAGTTTGATAAATTTCAAAGTATAATAAACACTAACATAAAAAAAATGCAAACATAAAAATTTAAATTAGACGATCCCCAACTCGTTCTATCATTGCCATAAGTGTGCCATGATATATATATATATATATATATACAGATATATATTTTAAATACCCTCGGAAAATTTAAAAATGTTAGAAATCATCAGAAGTAGAACATGGCTATATTAAGAGAATAACCTTTGAATCCCCAATTCTAGAATCCACTGGAAAAGAGAAAGAAATTTTTTTTTATTAAAACTTGAATTAATTAAATCTGAATGTACAATAGAGTTCAACCATAAATACAAGGACAAAATTACATTTGGACCAATAAGGGCTATGCCCCTTGGCCCCTACTTTTTTTTATTATATAGTTATTATTTGAAGTTAAATTTCAGAAGTTACAGTTAATTTTATCTCAAAAATTAAATTGACGAACACCCTAAAAAAAAAAAAAAATAAATAAATTGACGAAAAGACATAAAAAAAAAAAGAAATAAGTCAACTAGCCCATACCTAGCTATAACCCTCCTTTAAAGAGGAAGAAAATTTTAGTTGATTAGTATGCCAACTCAAGTGGTGCTACCATATTGAAGGCATTACCGATAACAGTTATCAACCTTCTTTTTTTGTTTTTTTTTTTTTTTTTTGTTTTTTAATACATAGTAATACTTATTAGAATACACACGAAAATAATAATAGAATTTTAAAACGAGTTTATAATATATTACATATAACAATTATCAACTTGATGCAATACATCTATAGATCCTTAATGCTACTAATGAAATCAACTAGGTCCAAGTCTCTCTCTCTCTGTATAAATAAATATTTGGATTAAACTTATTAATAATTATGCATTCTTCTTAATTATAAAATTATTTAACTCAAAAAAAATTATAAAATTATTAAACTTTATGGTTGGATAACATATTATTTCTTTTATATTTTCCAATTTAATTTACTACTTTTATCAACAATAATATTAGTAAAAAAAAGAAAAGAAAAAAGAAATCAGGGGGCCATTTGTTTGTTGGTATTTTCGGTGAGTAAAGCATAAAATTGAATAGTTTTGATAAAGTCAAATAGGAAACTATTTTTCGTGTACATTTTATCAATATTATATTTCTCTTTCACTGCCTTGTCATCAATTAATTTTTTTATTTTTTTATTTGTTCTCATGGATTTTTTTTCCCCCTTTGGAATTAAATGCATGAAAACATAAGAATTACTTTGCTCAAGGATAATATAATATTTTGGGTACTAA
The DNA here is from genome assembly GCF_932294415.1 of Quercus robur. Lineage (NCBI taxonomy): Eukaryota > Viridiplantae > Streptophyta > Magnoliopsida > Fagales > Fagaceae > Quercus > Quercus robur. The sequence continues at coordinate 26,814,393 of NC_065538.1, forward strand.
TTAATATCGATATACCATTTTAGAATATAAGAATTACTTCGCTTGTCTATGTGTTCTATTTTATACTATGTCAATTGCAGTATATATGTTACTTGTTTAATGAGGAGCAGAATATGATTAGGCCTGCCTCAACAAGATATTTTGAATCAAGAAACTTAATTGAATCAATCCATCCAAGGAGAGAGAAAGCAAGCAACTTATTTGAATCAATCCACTGTATTTTCTCCATTCTGAGCCTTCCACCATCTTTACCAAAAGCTCGTTTCTTCAACCGACAATCCTGTAAAGCCAATCCTTCCTCTCCTGATCTAACTTAGCATGAACCTAGTTCCACCCTTCTCCACATTTTTCACTACTACTGTGTCCACACTCGCTTCTCCTAAACCCCACTAGGCCGGCCCATTACTAAAACTTCTCTTCTCAATACTTGTTTCTTCCATCCCCACTTAACTTACTAGTTTACTTTCGAGTCTCGACAATGCATTTACAAGTAGTGTTTGAGAAGATGCAAAAACATAAATTGAGACAGAAAATGGGCGAATCAAGTAGGTAAATTGGAAAAATCTGCAGCTAGTAGAGGACGTTAAAGCACTGATTGACAGAAGTCAGATTGTAAAGTAGTTTTGTTTAGGTTCCTAGGGAAAGGAACTTTGTTGCTCATTGTCTGGCCAAGTGGGTTTTTGAGAATTTTGTGTTCTCACTTGTCAACTACCATGAGATACGTGCTTTTGTAATGTTGTTTGTTTGTTAATACATGCTTTTCCTTCCAGGTAAAATAAAAAAATGTCTCACGTGTGATGAGACAGAAAACAACAAAATATAGTTAGTAAACTATAATGAAAAGGGTGATGTTTATATTGTCTTTCTTGTTTTGATGTTTGTACAATTGATTGTGTTTGTTTGAGTCGGTGGCAGATGGGAAAGCTGTAATGTCTAAGGAGGTAATGGCCATCGATGACAAAAATCATTCACTCACTTTCAAGGTGATTGGAGGAATACTCCTGGAGTTGTACAAGAGTTTCAAATTCGTTGTTCAAGCCACTCCAAAGGGTGAAGGGAGCTTGGTCCGCTGGACTCTGGAATATGAGAAACTGAATGTCGATGATCCTGAATCAAACACAATGCTTGAATTTGCGATTGGTCTTACAAAAGATATGGACGCTCATCTTACCCACGAATAGCTTGGAAGAAAGATTATAGCTTGCATTTTTTTTTTTTTTTGTTGAGAAATAAGCACAATGTGTTTGTGTAAAATAAAACTTTTGAGAGCTTTAAAGACTAGAGCTTCCTCATCTATTGGTGAAATAAGCACAATATGTACTCATTTATGGGTACCACTAGAGCTTCCTCAATTGCCTCCTGTAGCATGTTATCTATATTGGATACATGAAATTAAAAATGCTTCCTACTATATCTATTACTAGTTTTTTTCTTTTTTTTATTTATTTATTTTTTTAAATTTCAAATTAAATTTTTTTTTTTATACCATATAAAGAAAAAGTCCAAGTTAGCTAACAGCATGATCCATACAAGGCCAACAGTAGTTAGTTGGCATTTTTGATGTTGTTAAACCGTGAGAAGCGTAATTAAAAACACGAAGTCAAATTATAATGTTCATATGTTATGTTCTAGGATGATATATTGCGATAAATCTATTCTTGAATGTTTAGTTCTTATTGCTATATTAAGGGTCCGTTTGGGAATAACTTTTTAACTTTTTACTGAAAACTTATTGCTTTTTACTGCAAGCTTATTATTGAAAGTACAATAAAAAAAAAAAAAAAAAGTTAAAAGTGTTGAAAGTACTATAATGCTTGAATATGCAAAATGACTTCTAAACATAAAAAACAAATATTTAACAACAACAACAATGATAATAACTAATTTTTTTGGCTTAGCTATAATTTCTATCAATTTTGTTATATAATAATTAAGATACATATTTCTTCAAAGCTATCAATTAGAGTTACCAAAAAATACCATAATGTTAATGGTAATTGTATATAACAAATAATCAACTAGATTTTGACAAAAAATTTACCATAATATGAATGGTAATTATAACATTCGTAACAAAAGAAGTCTTACAATGGACGAATCCCACATATCGATACTGTGATATTGTTCCGAACCAGTTTCATCTTAGGCTCATCTAAAGAAGAGATCAAAAATGATGAATGAAGATAATTAAATTTTTTCTCTGGATTTTTTGGTGTTCGACCTTCTTGAAAACCAAGGAGGTGGTAACTCTCCCCCTTATGCATATTATGCTAAATGGAGATGAGCATTATGCTAAATGTCTGAAGTAATAGAGAAACTACATGAACTTCATGCATATTGAACATAAGAAATGAGACAACTTCCTGCAAAAACTTAAGGTTTTCTTTTCCAAATGTTTAAGAAAATCAGGATAGAGCCCTTGGATAAGTACAACTAAATTGGTGAAATTTTCATTGAATTTGATCAAATCATGTGCATGGTATCTCAGTTCCTAATATTTAAATTTAAATTTTTAGTTAAGACTTAGGCCACCCTTATTTAGTTAGGAATTTGAAATGCTTACTCTTTTTGAAGGTATAATTCTTGTATGCTTTCTTCTCAAAAAATAAAAAATGCTACTATTGATTCCCCCCTCTTCATCTCCAGTTTATGATCTCTTTCTTCGTTCCATTTCCATCTTCTTCTTCTTTCTAAATTTCATTTAGTCCTGTAGTAATAGTCACTCTCTATGTGTCCTTCAAATTTCAAAATATCAATGCTGCTCAGCTAGTCAGTGTAGTTTATGCTTTGTGCAAAATGTAGATCCGTTTGGGCTGTGATCTGTTTGGGTTGATTTTGGACGGAGGGATCCAATTATACAAGTCAGGGGTTCAGGTCTCTTTTGGGTCCATATGTGATTCAGTTTTTATGTTTGTTACACACAATTTGTTATATACAAATTCTTATGTAAAATTATTTTAAACTGAACAATTTATTTTGCTATGAAATCCAACTACAGTATGTTGTGAGTAGACTTTTGACATCTAATGTAATATATAACAGATTCTCCAAAAAAAAAAAAAAAAAAAAAATTTGTAATATAACAGATAATTGAAGATATGTAGACCTCGTAAAAAAAAAGAGATGTGTAGACCAACCCCAATGTTTACTAATACTACGAGAACTGCATGTAAATTATAGACGACTACTATTTACTTTCAAATGGCAAATACATATATAGAAAACTGAACAATGGTAAAAAAATGTAAATCTGCTAGCAATATCACTTGTTATTTTTCTATCTATGAATAGCATTGATTGGGTTTGTTATAAAATGAAATAGGCATTTTGAATTTAGCAAGATTGGGGGTATGTAGGACCGAGCCTCCATGGCCACCTGTGGACCAAATTCGATTTTTTTTTTTGGGCAAAAAATCTAAAGAAGATTAAGAAAATAAAACATACCTTAATTTAGCCATTGTTGTTTGAATGATTTATAGAAAAAAGAAAACCCAGTGTAGAACAAAGAATAAGAAGAGATTCTTATAATAAATGATGTTTTCCTTAGAAACCCTTTTGATGGAGAATGCATGTTTTTGTTTTTTTTAACGCTAGACTAGGGACCCCCTTTAACTTTGTTTATCTATTTATGTTTTTTCTATCAAGAGTATATGATTGTTCACCAAAAAACATCTATTTTACCCAACAAAATTATAAATGTCTATTAAAAAATGGAACTCTAATAGGATGAGTTTTTATCTATCACTCTTATCATTAAATAAATAAAAATAAATCTGAATAAAATAACTAATTAAATAATTAAAATAAAATATATGTGGGCCACATTTACTCTCCTAATGGAGATAATTTTACATCTTTTTAATTTCTCTGATGTTTTAAGTGTTGTACATGAATTGTGTATAATTTTGTTGGAGTTGTGAAGGATTACTTTGAGATAGTGGTTGTTGAGTGAAGGATTACCCCTAATAGGAAATTCTAAAACAAAGCGTGCCCAAAATCTAAGATTACATGACCCAAGTTGCCTACTTCCATTACACAAAAGTGACACAAACTGATAACATCCCAAAAATTATGAGCACACAAATGAAAAATACCAAGCCAATAATAGCCTTATTTCCAATACAATCACATGTCTAGTGACAAAACGACAACAGCTAGAGGAGGATTTTTCATTTTTGAAAAGTACATGCTTCTTGCTGATATACCTAGAACAACCACCTTCAAGCTTGTTGCTAATGGATGCACCTCCTTGTAATAGTACACCTTCCAAAGCCACTCACCAGTCACAACCCATGAATGAGAATATAAGTTTCGGGGATGGTTTATCAATAATCATTTGTTTTTCCTTTTTAAGATGTAAAAGTGGAGCTGCACAAATCAGATTTCTTTATGAGCTAAGCAAGATGGATGGATAACTTATATATATATAGGCTTGAGAGAGGGTTACAAACTAAGTCTCCTTAATGGTTAGTATTCCAATCAATTTTCCAATAGAGTTTCCGAGTTTGAGTGAAATTTTCCCAGAGTCACTTGCTAAACTAAGCTGGGTCTTAATCATTATAATTATGACTATAATTTTGTATTGCTATGAATATTTCCTTACTACTGAAGTGAAACTGTGAACGCAATGATCAATAGTGTTTTGTAATTGCCTTTTCACATCAAAGATGTGAAAAATGCTAAATCCTAATTTTAGCTCTCACCCCCTTAAAGTATCATCCACATCAAGCATGCTATTCTTAAAATTTTTGGCATCTTTGCTACAGTGGAGTGTCATCTTTGACACCTTACTATAGCAAGATGCTAAAGATTTTTTTTTCTTTCTCTCTCTCTCTCTCTCTTGTGCTGTGAGCTTGTGTCTCTCTCCACCACTTTCTCTCTCTCACTTGATTAAAATAAATAATATTTTAATGAAGTGGCAAAAAAAAAAAACTTTGATGTTGAGTATATTATAAAGTGTAGTGTTAAAATAAATAAAGTAGTGTTTTGAGATCCTAAATGCTGTATTTTTTGACATGTTTGATGAGAATGCCCTTAATGCAATGATCAATAATGTTTTGTAATTGCCTTTCCATATTAGGGAGATTAATTGCCCCTCAACCCCAAGTTTTGCTCGTGTCATCTTCTAGAGGCTGCTCTCTACTGTATTCTGTTGCTGTGTAATTTCTGTTTTCTTCTTTTGTTAATAAAAGTTTGTTATTCATAAAAAAAGGGAGATTACTTGCCAATTTAATTAATCAATTTCATTTTGGTCAAATTCGTAATGACCAAATGAATTAAAAATAAAAATAAATGTTCTTATGTAGCACATTGGCAAATATTATTATTTTTAATCAAAAGAGAAAATAATAACATAGCATGTTGAAATTTACAAACAGTAGCTAGGAAGAATTTCGGAATAGCCTCTATGTAACATCCCATAAATTTCAATATTTGTCATTTTAATAATGTTAATTTATAATAAAGTGTTGACCATTTTTTTTTTTTTTTTTTAACTACCTTTGAACCTTGGGTTGTACTTTTTTTTTTTCTTGGACTAAGTGAGCGTTTGGATTCAGCGTTTCCGTTGAATCCCGTGTCTCACATTTTCATTTTTTTTTTGCTTTCACGCGTTTAAGGGAGTACAATTTACTGTTCACGAGACAAATTTTACTGTTCACGCACTATTCTGTCACTGTTCATACACTGTTTATCACTGTAGCAACACTGTTCATACATTAAAAAATATTAAAAATGGATCCCATGATACTATTCACACATATAAAAATTATTTTGCTACAGTGTCTTCAGTTTTCAATTTTCAATTTTCAGTTTCAGCAACAATAAATTTAATCCAAATGGACCCTAAATAAATAAAAGGAAAATAATTTAAATAATATAAATAGGGTTATTTTAGAATGGACCAAAAAACATCTGAAATTTCTCTCCTCATGATATTATGCCGTCTCCATTGACGGTCTCCTCTCATGCTCCATTTCTCACATCTACACATAGAACTTTTCCTCTTACCGCTGCCCATCGTTATCTAGCTCCATAATTATGTTGGGAAAAAAATAAAAGAGAACAAAACCCACCCTTCTAACTCGGCCATCCATCCTTTTCTACGTTGATAACAACAAATCAACAATATCATCATGCTACTATAATTAAGACGACTTATTATGCTATGAATTTGTTACCTTTTAGACCTCTTTTAAAACAGTTACTAACCAGTTTTACCACCAGGTTATTAAATAAATCAATTATGAACTGCCTTTGGTTAATGCAACCATCACCAATATCAATTAAGATAAACAAATTAAGCGGAAATAAAAGGGAAGTTTATTTCAATCCCAAGGAAAATCAATGGAATAAAATTTCACAATAAAAACTCAAGAGAATTTTTTTTTTTTTTTGAGGAAAAACCCTAGAGGATTTAATATATCAATCCCAAGGTAAAATAAGCCCACTAACTGATTAGAAGTTTATAATAACTGAATAACTTTATTCCTAATAAGCATTACTAAAGTTACCCAACGCAATTATGAGTTCACAAGCTTCCTCAGTTATAGAGATGTTGCATGCGAACTTCCTATTTGCAACTTCAAGTACCCAGTACTTGAAGATTCAGATTTAGCTTCACTTGTGATGAATGGTATTGCAACAATTTCAACACCATTGATTTAAAATATGCTTTGCTTGATCACCTTAGAGGCTTTTGAGAGTAGGAGGCAAAAAAAAACCTTATGATCACGAGAACATCTACTAAAGTCTATTTTCATATATTAGGGTTTGCTTAAATATTTTTGACTTATTTGCACAAAACCCTAATCACTTAATGTGTGGAAATCACATTTCAGTAATCTCGAGTTTCAATCAGTCGAGAAACAATTTGTTCTGTTAAGATCTAGCTTTCTCAGTTGGGCAAGTAGGTGTCAAACAGCTCAGATTTGAACTTGAAGTGTAGTCTTGAAAATACTTATAAACACTAATAACTATATCAAGACGCTATTGAAGATATGTAGACCAGCCACAACGTTTAGTAATTAATTAGTAGTACTATGAGAAGAACAGGTACATCATAGGGAATAAATATATAGAGAAAAGAACAATGATAAATCTATATCTATATAATAACTAATAGCCAAAACGTTTGACTTTTTATTGACTTTACCTCATTACACCATGTGGCTACATAAATTAATACCACGTCTACCATTAAAAAAAAAGTAAAACAATGTATCTTTTCGGTGGTGACTTATTTAGTTTCATTGGGTAACTACTTATTATTGTTTATATACGCTGATTATGTTGTGTTTTCTTCTTTCCGTTTTCTATTTTTTTTTCCCTGCTGCGAGAACAAACTTAGCGAACGTTGTGAACCAAAAACAGAGTGTCCTTGATGCTATTGCTATTGGTAATTCTTTTCTTCACAAACATTAGTTGGTCTTGCTTACTCTTGCATTAGTTGGTCTAACTCTTTCAAACCCACACCATTTCAGTGGGTAACTACTTACAGCGAAGATTGTAGAGAAAAAACAGAGTAACCTAGCACAAGTTGTGGAGAAAAAATAGAGTAACCCACAAAATCACTCGGTAACCTTCCACTAATTTGGTAGAAATATTGTTTTTCCATTTTATGTTTTGATTTATACAACTTTAGTCAATTTTCTAAATTACGCCATGTTTGCTTTGGCGATAGAAAAAAACAATGTTTCCAGACTCCGATTTTGATGTTCTTAGTGTCCATGAAAGATTTCACAAGATAATTTCCATAGGTTCCAGCCTTGCATCATTTGGAGTACTGTGCTGAAAGTTATCGGTCTAAATTAAATTTTATATTGTACTCATATCTGTAGTGCATTAAAGATAGAAAGCAAATGGCTGTTCCTAGGCAGATCAAATGAACACAAATGGATTTGGGTGAACATGGCTTATAACTTGGGTGAACAAACCTCTTCTTCTCTTTTTTTTTTTTTTTTTTTTTTTTTTTTTTTTTTTTTTTTTCTTTTTTTTTTTCTTTTCTTTTTTTTTTTTAAAAAAAAACCTATCTTTATTCTGTGATTTTGGATAAAACTTGGTAACTTCATCAACTTTTGATTTCATGAAAGTATCTGTGTGTAAGCAATTAGCATTGTGGGTTTAAAGATTTTGTCTTGGTTCATTGTTATTGACATCTTTGTGTTTGTCCTCTATGTGTTTGTTTAAATTCCCCAGTGAATAATTTGATTTAGATTAACTTTTTTCTCTTCTCTCTAAATCTTGGGTTTTCCTTTTTCAGATTTAGGACTCAATTTCTAAATAAAATTTTGTTATTGAAATTTAATCTTCTCTACTTACGCAACACAGTAAATTCTCTCTAACCTCCACTACCAATTGAGTTTGGTCCTGTGCTATATTATTGCTTTAGTTTATGTTTTCATTGCTGCATTTGAATTTGGAACATGATATAATCAAGGAGAATAAAGTTGTAATGGGGTTGAAATAAGTTGTATATATTTTTTAATCTGTACATGCATGGTATTCGGAGGTTGAGTTGCATTGCCTTATTGTGTGTTTGCTCTTCTTGCATATATGGTAGTTGTAAGGTTGAATTTAATCAATCATCTTATTGGCTTTATTCCGTACCAAATTTGCTTGTATTTCAGCATTTAGTAACCCTGTATTTAGGTGGGTTTTGTTGTAAGGGTAGTGAGTGAGATAGAGTGTTGAATGCTCAAGAGTGTGCAAGAAAACAGAGACTCGCGGCTTGATCTCGTGGGTGACTCGCGGCTGCAAGCCGCCAGATGCAGCACACGTTCCAAGCATGCCAGAAGGTGAACAGTCATGCTAGCTGGAGCACTACAGGACAAAACAGGACAACTGGCCATACGGTTATCTCGCGACTGGATCTAACGACTCAGTCAAGTCACGAGGCCAAGCTGCGAGCCACCCCTGTTTTGAAAAACCTGACGTTTCACATTCTCCTCTCACCTCAGTATAAATACCCCTTATACCCACAAATGAAAGAGAGCTTCCAGAGAGAATTTTGAGAGAGAAACCCTAGAGTAAAACAAGATTGATTCACCTACAATCTATACATTAGAATCTCTTCAAATTCCTCAACTATCTTCCTCTCCATTGTCAAACCCTTGAGAGGCATTTTACCAAAACCTTGTTCTCACCATATTCATTACTGTGAGAGGGCTGTTTGGTGTTTTGGGAAGCAGTTAGGAAGGAACCAATCTACATTGGTTGATGCTATGGTCAAGTAGCGGAATCCGGGAAGCTAGAAAAGAAAAAGGTTCGGCGCAACCTCGCTGGAGCAAGAAGTTTGGAGGGCTTAGGTGCACTAGGTAGATTAGGCTTGGAGGGTCTATTACTGTCCATGTATCCCAACTACATTTTCTAGTGGATTGTTTACCGCTTGGAGGGCGGCGGAGAGGTTTTACGTTGAGGGCTTCGGTTTCCTCTTCAATAACACATCGTGTGTTGTCTTTGTGTTTGCATCTTCCTTCCTTTTTATCTTTGCCTTTTATTATCTGCTGTGGGTTGTGATTTTAATTTGGCTTAGATAGTTTTTCCAATTAATTCTATATTATAGTTTTTGTTCATTTTTCGCACACTAGTTGTTTGACATAAAACTTGAATTGGTTAATTTGTAATTTAGGGGTCTAAACATTCAAGGGTATTTTTACACTTTTTGAACTTTCAATTGGTATCAGAGTGGGTACACTTCTAGTGGTTTCATTACCATTGTGTGATCCTTGACTCCCTATTGAGATGGATCGGTCTCAATCCCTAAATGCACCTCCATATTTTGATGGTAGTAATTATGCTTTTTGGAAGGTTCGCATGAGAGCATTTCTGTGTTCCATTGATGAATCTGTTTGGGATGCTGTTGAGATTGGTTGGACCAAACCTGAGGCAGCCAAATCCACATGGGATAAGGCAGTACTCGTTGCATCTAATGCTAATAGTAAAGCACTCAATGCTATTTTCTGTGGTGTGTCTCCAGATGAATTTCACAGGATCTCTCACATTACCGTTGCCAAAGAAGCATGGGAGATATTGAAGACCACTTACGAAGGCACGAAGAAAGTAAAGGACACCAAGCTGCAGATGCTAACCACTCGGTTTGAGGAGTTAAAAATGAGTGAGGATGAGTCTTTTGAGTCTTTCTATAGCAAGCTGAATGAGGTGATTGTAAGCAAGTTCAATTTGGGAGAGAAAACGGAGGATTCTAAAATTGTAAGGAAGATCCTTTGATCATTGCCGGAAACTTTTCGTGCCAAAGTGACAGCAATTAAAGAGAGCAAAGACCTTGATGACATCAAAGTCCAAGAGCTGGTTGGTTCTCTTCAGACTTATGAAATGTCGCTACCCAATCAACGGCTTGCTCTTAAGACCATTAATGAGAAGGTAGAAGACCATGACTCATCGGGAGAAGATGTGGTTGACAAAGATGTTGCATACCTTGTAAAAAATTTCCAAAAATTCTTGAAATTCAAGAATAATGGCAAATTTGGTGATAAAGGAAAATCCAAAGTTCAGGAAGGAAGAAAAGGGAATTCAAAAAGAAAGATGGAAAAGAATCCCAATCTACACAAGGTGTCACTTGTTTCGAATGCAATGGGCATGAACACTTTAAGAAAGAATGTCCGAATTATTTGAAATCGAAATGCAAAGTGTATGCCACAACATTGAGTGACTCGGATTCATCTGACTCAGATTCTGAAGAAAGCTGTGATGGAGAGGGGAACTATTCAGTTTTTATGACTATTGCCTATGTTGAGTCTTCAGACGAGTTGAATTTGCTTGTACGAGACCTTGGAGAACATAGTGATGAAGAATCATTGGGAGTTGTTGAAGAATCAGATGTTGAAGAAGATGAAAGCACAGCCAATCTTCAAGAGAATTATAACTCTCTCCTGGAGAAATCGGGTGAGTACACAAGGGTGGCCAAGGCAGCTGTGAGAAAAATGAAGAAGGCAGAGGAGGACTATAAGAGTCTCCTAATCCGATATAGGGAGGCCAAATGTGAGATAGAAACACTGAACGGTGAGCTGTCAGAAGCTTACACAAAAGTGAGATTTCTTGAGCAAGAGGTTGTGCAAGCGAATGCTAAAATAGAGAGAGTCACCACCAAGAAGCTAGATGATGTTATTTCATCTCAAAAGAGCTTTTCAGACAAATCCGGATTGGGATATACTAGAGGAAGTAGCTCTTCTGGAAATGTCACTAAAGAAGTGAAGTTTATAAAGGCCAAAGAATTAGCTGATGTTGGCCCTACTGCTGAGAAGCTCAAGATAGAGGAGAAGAGGAATGTGGGGAACGAATGGTTGTTAAATTCACGTAATCAATCTGTGGGCAGGTCTGAATCCCGAGCCAAGTCTCGTCCACGACCACGACCACGACCACAAAGAGGTCCTAGATCAAATTATGTGTGTCATCATTGCGGACTTCAAGGGCATACTCAACCAAATTGTCAAAAGCTGAGAGTAATGAATAGTGCAACTCCTCAAAGGCAATGAGGACCTAGAAATGATAGGAGAAATTGGGCGGGTGAACCATCAAGAGATCGAAACAGTGATCCTGGAATGATGAATGTGATGAAGATGATTGGTGCATTCACCAACTGCTTGGAAAGCTTCACATGAAGGTTTGAAAGTCCTAACTATCGTACCCAATCCTATAAGGAAATCACCCCAAATGCAAGTGACATGTGGGTGAAAAAGGGTACTCATGCATAAGCATTACAACATGTCCATGCATTAATACTTCCTATGCTTTGTGACGGTGTTTGATTGTTTGCTTGTTGTTTATGTTGATGATTGTTTGTTTGTTTATTTGTGCATACTTTTGGTCATTTTTGTTTTTGTTCAATCTTTTTCTTCTTATGTGTCAAAAATCCAAAAATCACATAAAAAAAAAAATAGAAAATAAAAAAGTGTGATTGACATTATTGAGTTTTGTTTCAAAACTTGTTTTGCCTTGTACCTTTGTGCTAATGGCTTTGTGTATTTTTGAGCATAGCTTGTTTCATTGCACTCTTATCACTGTGAGAGAAATCTTGAAATCTTTGTGATTGTTGTAAATAGATCTTCAAACTTGTCATGAATGATTAGTGAATGGTTATGTTGATCTTGAGTCATGCATAGACTTGTGACTATATATCTTCCCACTCTTTATTTTTGTTTTTGCTAAAAAGAGCTCACCAAATGTAAATCTCTAAATGAAAAGAGACATTGAGCTGCAAAAACCTGTCGCACATACTAGTATTTGACTAGGAAAAAGGGAAAGCGACCAAAGATTGAAGTAAATGTTTATTCAAAAAGCCAAAGGCTATCTCATCATAGTGAAATATCAAACATCACTCTCACAATGAGAGGTGATTGTCTCAAAATGATCAAAAAGATCAAATGGTATGATTGAAAGTGGAGTCAAATATAAAGTTCCAATTTATGTTATCATGTCTTGTGGGAGGTCATATATGTATACTTCTATAATTGAGATGGGTCACATGATCTAGTGCTAATTGTGTATGCCTTGGTTGAATTGATCATTGAAATTTCACATTAGACTAAGGACTAACTCATTGTTGATATCCACACAAAACACACAAGTTTATGTTCAATAAATGCCATATTCATTTGTGTGATTGTACTTGATGAAATGTGTTTTCACATGCTCAATCTTTGTTGATTCAAGCACAAAAAGATTTTTGAGTGTTTTAGGTGTTTTTGGAAAGTATTTTGTTCTTAAAATCTGAAAATTTCAAAAAATCATTTTTGCCCTGTTTTGTCAACTCATTTGCGGGTAAGTCAAGTCGCAGGCCTCAGTCGCGAGTTCACGGGTCAATTTTGGCGACTTGTTCGCGAGTGGAAGGTCCAGTCGCGAGGATTACTCAAAGATTTTCGCGGCTCAGCTCGCGACTCCCTCGCGGGTAGACCTTCCAGTCGCGAAAAACACTTAGAAATTTTTTTCAAAATTTTGTCTTTGAATGTTTTGGCGACTTGACCTGGCGACTCACTTAAGTCACGAAAAACGCGTGTTTGGCAAAATAGGGGCAGTTTTTAAATCTTTTTTAGTTTTCCTTCGAACTTTTTGTGACTATTCATCTTCTCTCTCAACTGTCTCCTTCCCAAACGCTCCGTGTAACCATTTTCAAACTCCATTGTTGCTTCCTCTCAACTCAAAATCTTCAAGTAACAGATGGCTCCTTCATTCCCAAAGAAGAAAACTCCTGCAAAGAAAGCAGATAAAAGAATGAAAATGGGCCCTAACCTGTTCAGATCTGTTTCCCATTTTGAGAGATACAAGGATTTGAAGCTCAAAGGAATTTATCCAACGGTAGATGAATCTCCTTACTCAAAACCGAGTCCAATCAACATGCGTACATTCAATGAAAGCATTCGACATAGTCGAAAGAGAGCCAAACCGGAAACTTCCGCATTTCACAGTGGTTCTCATTTCAGCACTCTCTCCCTTGATGAAAAACTTGATCACATTGTATCCTCTGTACACGAGTTGAATACAAAGATGTCTGGACTCACATCTACTCTACACCATCACAGCATTCGATGGGATATGAAGTTTACCTCACTCCAAACTCAATTGGATCAGATTCAGAGGAGGCTAGAAGAGAATGTATGGCCTATTTCATGACAAAAAGGGGGAGTGATAGCCTGATCAGAGGGGGAGGATATTACCTAAGGGGGAGTGTTTCTGCATTTTTCTTCAGTTTAAGTTGTTATATTGTAATTTGTACCCATGTTGCTTATGTAAGCTTTTAGGGTTATCTTTTATGCATCTTTGTAGGCTTTATGGTTTGTACCTTGTTTTATGCAGCCTTTTATCCTTTGTTTAAATCAGTACATCTATCTAAATGTCTTGAATTTTCTTTTAAGTACTGTCACTCTTGTGCCCTTGTAGGATTGTTCCTAGATGCATATACTTAGTGTATTATACATTGGTTGAGTGTTGGGCATACAAGTAACTTGTTTTGTTCTTGTTAACTTGTATGTTCAAGTGTTCATTCCAAGTGTGAATGAGCACTGTGATCACTACCTTGTAGTGATTACTTGTTTGATCAAGCCATGATTTGGTTCTTAACTTCATCTTTGCTTGATCACTTTAAGCCTGTTTCATATGCATTTCATGTTTTTCTGCATACAATGATCATAGTGTATTGTTGTGTTTCAGGAGTTTTATGTTCTTATGATTCAAGTGCTTCACAACTTCTAGAGTTAGGTGTGAGTGAGTTTTGCTCAACTGTTCCCAACTCACATGTTAAGTCTAGAGTCTGTTTTAGGGTTTTGTCACGGAATAGCCAAAGGGGGAGATTGTAAGGTTGAATTTAATCAACCATCTTATTGGCTTTATTCCGTGCCAAATTTGCTTGTATTTCAGCATTTAGTAACCCCGTATTTAGGTGGGTTTTGTTATAAGGGTACTGAGTGAGATAGAGTGTTGAATGCTCAAGAGTGTGCAAGAAAACAGAGACTCGCGGCTTGATCTCGCGGGTGACTCGCGGCTGCAAGCCGCCAGATGTAGCACACGTGCCAAGCATGCCAGAAGGTGAATAGTCATGCTAGCTGGAGCACTACAGGACAAAACAGGACAACTGACCATATGGTTATCTCGCGACTCAGTCAAGTCGCGAGGCCAAGCCGCGAGCCACCCCTGTTTTGAAAAACCTGACGTTTCACATTCTCCTCTCACCTCAGTATAAATACCCCTTATACCCACAAATGAAAGAGAGCTTCCAGAGAGAATTTTGAGAGAGAAACCCTAGAGTAAAACAAGATTGATTCACCTACAATCTATACATTAGAGTCTCTTCAAATTCCTCAACTCTCTTCCTCTCCATTATCAAACCCTTGAGAGGCATTTTACCAAAACCTTGTTCTCACCATATTCATTATTGTGAGAGGGCTGTTTGGTGTTCTAGGAAGCAGTTAGGAAGGAACCAATCTACATTGGTTGATGCTATGGTCAAGTAGCAGAATCCGGGAACCTAGAAAAGAAAAAGGTCCGGCGCAACCTCGTTGGAGCAAGAAGTTTGGAGAGCTTAGGTGCACTAGGTAGATTAGGCTTGGAGGGTCTATTGCTGTCTATGTATCCCAATTACATTTTCTAGTGGATTGTTTACCGCTTGGAGGGCGGCGGAGAGGTTTTACGCCGAGGGCTTCGGTTTCCTCTTCGATAACACATCGTGTGTTGTCTTTGTGTTTGCATCTTCCTTCCCTTTTATCTTTGTCTTTTATTATCTGCTGTGGGTTGTGATTTTAATTTGACTTAGATAGTTTTTCCAATTCTATATTATAGCTTTTGTTCATTTTCTGCACACTAGTTGTTTGACATAAAGCTTGAATTGGTTAATTTGTAATTTAGGGGTCTAAACGTTCAAGGGTGTTTTTACACTTTTTGAACTTTCAGTAGTTGGGAAAGAACATTTTTTTTTTGAGAAGTTGCGAAAGAACTTGGTTCAAACAAAAACATTTTTCATATTCTAAAAGTGACAAACTTCTATTTTCATGGATTTTTAAAAGATAAAATTTAGTTATATTTGCATTTGTGTTCTTAGTTTGATGTATTGATTTTGCATGGTCTGCTTTACTGAACACAACAACATTCGTTGGATCCTTTTGGTTGGACTTTGGATATAGCTATGAACACAACCACAATATTGCCTCCAGGTTTCTAAGGCCCACATGGCAAAACAATATTGGACCTTTCAATACTAGAAGATTTCAATGAATATCATATATTTAAATACTGTTAAGTTGATATCATAATAATAATAATAATAATAATAATAATAATAATAATAATAATAATATATAGTTTAATAAATGTTTGAAACGTATAGCTACATGATTTTATTTTACAAATTCAATTTTGGTGTTGTAGTAAAATAAACCAAAATTAAATTTTATATTGTACTCAATACTTTTCCCGTGCATCACATGGGTTAGCGACTAATTATTGTAAATCAGTTAGCAATATCACTTTTTATTTTTCTATCTATTATGCATAAGTGAATAACATTTTTTGGATTTGTTATAAAACGAGATAGGTGTTATGAATTTAGCAAGATTAGGGGTTGTGTAGGACCGAGCAGCTTGGCCACTTGAAAACTGAATTTGATTTTTTTTCTTTCTTGTTTCTCTGATGCTTTAAGTCTGCAAATGAATTATGTATAATTATTTTGGACTCGTTGAGGATGCCTATGAGATGGTGATTTGGCTAAAACAAGTAGTATTAGAACTTTAGGACCTTAGATCTAAATTTAATGGGTCGTGACCACTGTTTTTGTTGTGGGGATCGGAGTAAAAGAAATAAAATGATTAATTTTTTTTCTTCTTGTATATACAACTTTAGGACCTTAGATCTAAATTTAATGGGTCGTGACCACTGTTTTTGTTGTGGGGAATAAAAAAAAAATGATTAATTTTTTTTCTTGTATATTATATACAATAATCTAAGTTAGTATTCTAAATACAATTTAGTATACAATACAACTATATTGTACAATAGTCTAAAAAAATGATTAATAGTTTAAAAATCGGTAAGACAACAACCATTAAATGCATAAATAAATATAATTATATAAGTGATCATACATTTTTGTCACATTAATAATAATTTATTATATTTATATGTAATATCAATTAAATAAAATATATATAATAAAGAAGAATAGTAACATACCTAGAAGTAGGACTAGGAGTGACACAAAACTAAGAAAATAAATAGTAATTGATATAAGTTTTTGCTTTTGAAGTGTATCACTTTTTTATTTTTTAACTATACAAGTGGTCATTCTCTTGGAATTGGAGCAAGCATTAAAAGACTTTTTGAACTTGAAAATCTTCAGAGCACTCATCAAACTATTTTTTGCTTTTTGTAATCTTAGACTACAACTAATTTTGTAACTAAAATTTGTCTATTTTTTTTTGTCGCTTATTTTTTTCAACCATTTGAAAAATCCATACTGGAAAATTAAAGTTTAAAAAAGTTTGTACTTTCCTTAGTTGTGTTTTAGATTTTTTTAGTTGATTCAATTACATATTTGTATTGGTCAATGAATCACACAATCGAATTTAATTGTAGTTAAAAATAATCCCTTTTGTGCAATATTATTAATATATCCACATGGTTGGATTTAAATGAAAAATCTAAAACACTGACATTAAGGAACAATAATTCTAGAATCACAATAATTTTCACAATTAGTGAGGTGACATATTGTTAATGGTAGATAATAAGGTAATGTTAGTAGTGGATTTGGATGTGAACCAAACAAGGAAGTCAATTTATATCGTACTAGTATTGGTACTGTTTTAAAATGTACAAAAATAAAATGTTGGGCTGTATCCGGAACTTTTTAGGTGTTTTGCCTGGTATTGATGTTTTGGTTAGACCAATAAAAAAATGTTAAAAAGCATGTTGTTTAAGCTAATACATTGAATCTCTCAAGTGTTTAGGAAAATTGTTGAATTTGATAGGCCACAAATTGAATGACCCATTGTGATAGAAATTAATTAATTAATTAGTCAAGTTATTAATTAATCAATTTATTATGCAAACGCGTGTTAGCACAAACAAATCACCAATAAACTAAATAAGCAGCGGAAAATAAATAACATGGTGGTTTGTTTACGAATGGGGAAAACCTAACGACAAAAACCCTATCAGGTGATTTTCAGGTCACCACTCCTGAAACTCCACTATTATCACAACAAGCGGTTACAAGTAAATGAATCCCAGTACCTTATACCAACCTACAGTTGAACCCTTATCCCAATACCCAATTGGACTTGTTCTATAATAACAGTTCCCCTTTTAGATGCACGGCTCCCAAGTACGTGACTAACTAATCTGATGCACGGATCCCAGTACGCGGATCCTAGTACGTAGCTTACTCCTCTGCAGGAATCCCAGTACGTGACTAACTCCACAGCAACCCTTTGATTGTTGTAGTTGATTTGCAGCAGCTTCACATGGAAACACCAATAAGATTTTCAATGTTGGTGCAAGAGACTTTGCTTGATTACAGAACCCAAAGGCGTACAAGAAATGCAGCAAGAACTCTTTCTGCTGTAGGAGGAGGCTAGGGTTTCAAAAAGAAAACCTTATGAAACTCTCTAGGGTTAGGTTTTTCTTTTTCCCACCTCCTTTAAATAGGAGCTTAATGGGCTCTCCTATTCCAAATAGGTTTACACAAACCTTGGGTTTTCCTAATCCAATAAGGATTATACAAACCCATAAACAAATAGCCTTTTAGAATAAAAACATTGCTGGCTATAATCTGAAAACCTGTAAGCTCGATCGATCTAGGAATCTGTCGAGCTTTAATGAGTCTCGACAGATCGAGCTTCTATCGAGCAGGTATCGAGACCTGCAGATTGCACTTTTTTTGAACAGTTCTTGAGTAGTCTTCATGTTTTCAATTTAACCACTTGTAATGATCATCTTGAACCTACTTAAATTTACCCGAATACGAGTAAAGTGCGTTTTGTCAAAGGATATGCCAATTACATAAAAATATGTCTCCAACAATCTCCCCCTTTGGCAATCTATGACAAAACCACAAGAGTACATTGAATATCCTAGAATACATTCTACTCAAGATTAAAGAATAAATAAGCCTAGTCTAAAAGATCTGAACCTTGGAAGTTGCTGCAAGAAGAAGGTTCGGAATCTTGACTTGGCTTTAACTTGTCTTCCTGAAAGGCACTAAACAAAACACATCAAGGTACCATGTCGAAAATAATGACAAGTTAAATAAACAAGAAACATGTGTATAAAGAGAGAAAAGAAACAACACATGTGAGATAAAGAGTGAAACACATACATCATCATCAAATATAGAATCAACACATGATGTATGTAAATGGTTACAAAACCAAAAGATACACAACACAAATAAAAATATATCAATATCAATGTGTATCAAACTAGCTCTCCTCCTAAGTTAGTTACATCAAAAATATTCTTCCCTTTAACATGAAGTTCTCCCCCTAAATCTATTACTCCCCCTGAGGAAAAACATTCAATTCTCAAATTTCTCTCCCTTTTTGACACGATTGTCAAAGGGCATAAAAAGCCAAAAGACATGACGGAGACAAACAGAAAATTGACATAGAGGGAACAAGGAGAACTAGGAACCATCGACTTACAAGAAAAAGAAAAACAAGATGCTATGGACACAAAGGAAAAAAATGCAAAACAGAGAAAAATGAAATGCATGTAAGGGAAGCTCAATCGATCGAGAGGTGGCGAGACAGGTGTCGAGCATAATAGACGTCGACAAATGTAGCTGTCGAGGATCTGTCGAGGGACAAATCAACAAAAAGGCTAAAAAGATCTCGATCGATCCACCAGGTGTTGAGGAGTTGTCGAGATTGCGATTAGAAAAAGCTTTAGGAAGCTCGACAGATAGCTAGCTATCGAGGAGGTGTTGAGCCAGCTTTCAAAACAGTTTTTCGAGAAGAGAAAAACACAGACATGAATGCAATTCAACATGCAACTCAACCAACGATCTAATCAACATATTAAGCTCTTAAAATCATCTCTCAAATGAAAATTTAAGCATATGGATCTCCAAAAACACACACACACACACTAAACAAGTCTAACCAATTTTATATTTCAAAAACAAGTCAAGACAGTTTAGTGAGCATACATTAATATATGTAAAACCTTGTGATGGCTAAATCATATTGTATTTGCACATGTATCAAGAATATCAAAGAATATTGCGTGTTGTGTGTGAAAAACATCGCAAGATTGCATAAGTGTATGCATGTTATGATGATTTGAGAAATGAGAAAATCTTTAACTCACACACAATCATAACTGCTTGATGGGGACTATCACCTTTGAGGTACATCCTATAACTCCCACATCTCCTAGAATACACGCTTGCAATCATTTTAAAAGCATTTTTGATCTTTTTGCTTTTGATTCTTCTTTGCATATTTTTCTTTTAAGCATATCATGCATGGGTATATTAGAGAAAGAAAATAAATACCCAATGATATTTGACATTCCAATACAGGTGTCATATTATGATTGGTGGGCAACAGTGGTGAGATGGTTATTAATGCTTTTCTCTTAGGATTTTTTAGTCATTCTCGTCAAAAAGAGTGATACGAGTGTTAAGTACAAGAGACAACTTAATCTTATTCATCACAAACACAAGCCACAAAGCTCACTTGCTTAGTTGTGGATAGAGATGCCCATCTAAGCTACAAATGATACAAAGTTTAGAAGATTTTGTTTCAATGGCTATCTAAAGTACACAAGTACCAATGTACACAAAACACTGTTTTTGTATTTTTATGATTTTTCAATTTTTTTTTTCTGAATTTTGAAAACAAAACAAAATAAAAAAAATAAACAACCAAACAAAAACAGATAAACAACATGAAAGAATGAAAGAAATATGCATATGCATGAAGGCATGATAGAAGGGTGCAGATGCATGAAAGCATGATTCCAAAAGCAGATAAGAAATCAAGCAAAGAGAGTCCTACTTTAGATAGAAAGAATTAAAGTAGAGGACAAACAGAAAAGACAATTAAGTCTTAGGATCCTTTATCACCCACACAACACGAGTCTTTGGCCGTGAAGATGAAAAGACACGTGCCCTAGTATGATTACTATAGGACATAGAGGAATTAGAATTCCCTTGAAATTGAGTTAAAAAGCTCAAAACTTTTAATAACTCACCAATAATAGGTACAGAGCCTTTAGACAAAGGATGAGACCTATTTGACACTCGCTTATGAGGAAGCAACTTGAAACAATTAGGACGAGTGTAACCGGAAGCACCACAATGGTGACAAACATGAGTAGTTTTCAAACTACTATGCTTCCTAGAAGGAGGTCTAACCTTAGAGGTTGACAAAGACCTTAATTTAGGACAATTTGGTCTAATATGACCAACAATATGACAATGATGACAAGTGGGGACAAATTCAGAATTTTTATTCAACATAGGAGGAGTTTTAGACATAGGTTTAGAAACTTCAGCGTTAACATCAGATTGTTTACCTTTGTCTATCCTAGCAATATTAGCCTTCAACTCTTCATTATTCCTTTTAAATGGAGGAATATAAAAATCTTTTTCTTTTGAGTTAGGCTTAACAACAAGTTTGGCACTAGTTAATTTTTCAACTTCAGTTTTAGATTCAACTAGTTGCTCTTCCAAACTTTTAATTTTGTTCACCTGAGATGAAATTTGATTTTTAAAATTCTCATTCAAATTATTGGCTTCATTCAATTTTGCAATCAAATCATCTTTTTCAAGCTTGACCTTTTTAAATTTAGCTTTTAATTTTGTAGAACATTCAAAAGATTTCATACAAAAATTATAAAGCTTGCAATAGGCATCTTGAATATCATCATCATCATTCAACATAAGATCATGCAAATCAAAACAATCAAGAGTTTCCATGACAACAGGGGTCAATGGATCACACAGCAAAAATTAAATCCTAATCAGAGTGTACTTGCTCTGATACCACTTGATAGGCCACAAACTGAATGACCCCTTATGATAGAAATTAATTAGCCAAGTTATTAATTAATCAATTTATTATGCAAATGCGTGGTAACACAAACAAATCACCAATAAACTAAATAAGCAGCGAAAAATAAATAACACGGTGATTTGTTTACGAATGGGGAAAACCTAACGGCAAAAACCCCACCGGGTGATTTTCAAGTCACCACTCCTGAAACTCCACTATTATCATAACAAGCGGTTACAAGTAAAGGAATCCCAGTATCTTATACCAACCTACAGTTGAACCCTTACCCCAATACCTAATTGGACTTGTTATGTAGTGACAGTTCCTCTTTCAGATGCACGGCTCCCAAGTATGTGACTAACCAATCTGATGCGTGGATCCCAGTACGCGGATCCTGTATGCGGCTTACTCCTTTGCACGAATCCTAGTACGTGACTAACTCCACAGCAACCTTTTGATTGTTGTAGTTGATTTGCAGCAGATTCACATGGAAACACCAATAAGATCTTCAATGTTGATGCAAGAGACTTTGCTTGGTTATAGAATCTAAAGGCGTACAAGAAACGCAGCAAGAACTCTTTCTTTTGTAGGAGGAGGCTAGGGTTTCAAAAAGAAAACCTTATGAAGCTCTCTAGGGTTAGGTTTTTCTTTTTCCCACATCCTTTAAATAGGAGTTTAATGGGCTCTCCTATTTCAAATAGGTTTACACAAACCTTGGGTTTTCCTAGTCCAATAAGGATTATACAAACCCATAAACAAATAGCCTTTTAGAATAAAAACATTGCTGGCTATAATCTGAAAACCCGTAAGCTCGATCAATCGAGGAATCTATTGAGCTTTAATGAATCTCGACAGATCGAGCTTCTATCGAGCAGGTATCGAGACCTGCAGATTGCACTTTTCTTGAACAGTTCTTGAGTAGTCTTCATGTTTTCAATTTAACCATTTGTAATGATCATCTTGAACCTACTTAAATTTACCCGAATACAAGTAAAGTGCGTTTTGTCAAAGGATATGCCAATTACATAAAAATATGTCCCCAACAGAATTCACTCACTCTCACACGCTATATACAAGTTAACTCTTTCTTCAACAAACTTTACTATAACTCATATTTTTATTAAGTTTCAATTAATTTAAATTTTAATGTAATTTAATTTAAAATTTACTAACAAATAACGCTTGAAAACTCCGATCCTTTAATATACATGCATATTATTGATCATAAGGTTTCATTTATCTCAATAAGTTTCTTGGTAGTAGCATAAAACACTACTAAAACATATATATGAATATGATTACAACAGAAACGGTTTCTACTATTTTCTTTTTTTGAAAGGAAAATTGATCATTATTACTAAAAAAATCTTTTTTTTTCTTCCCATTTATTTTTTCCTTGAAATGTTATTTAAAACTAAATATCATTTTAGTTATTTTAGGATTCTTAGCATGCTACTTTCAAATTTTCAATAACTTATAGTCTTATACACTTAAAACAGGTTCAAAATAAAACAGAAAGGAAATAGCTACCTCTGGAATTTAAAAAATACCAGTGTCAAAATGTTTGGACTTAAAAATAAATAATAAGTAAAAAAAATAAAAATAAAAGGACAGTCAAATATGGTTGTGCCATATTTGACCGCTATGTCGGTAAAGGTTTTCCCCTTCAATTACGCCTTCGTGGCTAGCCAATAGGAAAAGTCTCAGCCATCTTCAAAGAAGAAGGACTAGATGTAATTTACTTGGATGTGACAGAACACGACTTGATGACTTTTACTCACTCAAATCATTTAGAGCCCGTTTGATTTGTCATTTGAAAACACAGTAAACACTGAACACTAGTGTTCAAAAACAAAAAAAATATGTTTGGTGTACCAATTTTGTCCTTATTGTCACATGTTATAAAATGCACTATCTCTGTTGAAATCAAATGAGCCATTAATTTCCCTCTTTCTTCCTTTTAATTTTTTTAGAGGATCAGAAGTGAGTTTCAAGAAACATTGAAAAGATGTCTCTATTTGGGAAGGTAGAAGCTGAAACAGAGATCAAGGCCTCTGCATATAAGTTTTATGAGGTTAACAGCAAGCGAGTAGCTGAGGCACCGAAATTTTGCCCTAACTTTTTACAGAGTGTTGATTTAGTTGAAGGTGAATGGGGACAAGAGGGCTGTGTCGTTTGCTGGTATTTTATCTTCGGTAAGTCAATCAATATTTGTTGATCATGTCTTATGAATTCCTGAACACTCTAACATTTTATGTAATACTTGCCCTTACAAATGCTTATAGCTAGCCCGATCAACTGTGTATGTCTAAGATTTACTATAGATTGTGTTGATGACTTGGTGGGAAAAAAAAAAAAAAAGGAATTGTAATGTGTTGTTGGGGTGAGCTGACATATCTTTATATATTATTTTAATTAATTTTCTATAAACTAAATCGGAAAAAAAAAATCAATAAATGGAAGGGGTTTACTTTTTTTTTTTTTTTTTTGGGTCAAGAATAAGGTTTGGCCAAAGATTTCTAATTTTTTTACGTTTATGTTTGGATTGGAAGTTGAAAGGAAATTTTTTTATTAGATTTGAATTTTGATAAGTTCACTGTCATATTATATTTTTTATTCATACAAAATTTTAAGATAATTAAAGATCAATAATTATGTTATTGATAAAATATTTAAATTTTAAGCTTTGGTGGTCTTAAATTATGCTCTTTAAAGTCATTGTCAACTTCTTGTTGAAGAACAAACCCACAAAAATCAGCTCCAACAGTCTCTACAAAATGTAAAATGTAATTTAGATTTACTAAAGTTCTTCTCTTGACCCATTTTCTCTTCTTAAAAAATTCCACGGCTGAACAAGAGCATATCCAATAAGTTCCTTAAAGCCATTATTAGAGAGTAAACACACAAAAATTACTCTCCAACAACCTTTCTAACTCTTTTTTTTTTTAGAGTTTCTATAGTAACTCTATTGAAGAAGAAAGCACACTGTAGCAACTCCAAATATTTTTTTCTCTTAAAAAAATCCCTTGGTTGATTAAAAGATGACTCTCTTTCTCTCTCTAAGAGAATAACCTTTGAATCCCCAAGAAGAACTCTAGAATCCATTGGAAAAGAGAAAGGAAATTTTTTTATTAAAACTTTAATTAATTAAATCTGAATGTACAATAGAGTTCAACCATAAATACAAGGACAAAATTACATTTGGAACAATAGGGGCTATGCCCCTTGGCCCCTACTTTTTTTTATTATATATATATATATTTGTAAAATTTTTATATTATGGGTCCGTTTGGATTGAGGTTATTGTTGCTGAAACTGAAAATTGAAAACTGAAAACACTGTAGTAAAATAATTTTTAAATGTGTGAAAAGTACCGTGAGATCAATTTTTAATATTTTTAATGCGTGAACAGTACTGCTACGGTGCATAAACAGTAATTTTTGTTTCTGCACAATAAATTTACTATTCATGCGTTGAAAAAAAAAAAAAAAAAAAAGGACAAAAACGTGGAAGGAAAACGTG
Organism: Quercus robur; assembly: GCF_932294415.1. Lineage (NCBI taxonomy): Eukaryota > Viridiplantae > Streptophyta > Magnoliopsida > Fagales > Fagaceae > Quercus > Quercus robur. The sequence continues at coordinate 26,839,418 of NC_065538.1, forward strand.
AACGTTGGTTTCAGCTGAAACCAACGCTCACTATGTGCCCGTTTGGATTCATTCGAATCCAGCGTCTGCGTTTTCTGATATATATATATATATATATATTTTTTTTTTTTTTGTAGCCGCATAATATTACCAAGTCAACTGTGAATAGTGCATCCATGCACTGTTCACGGACCCACACATTCCACTTTTCAGCAACTTTTTTATTAAAAATGGGTCTTACAATACTATTCACACATTTAAAAATTATTTTGCTACAGTGTTTTCAGATTCAGTTTTCAGTTTCAGCAAAAATAAGCCCAATCCAAACGGACCCTATATAGTTATTATTTGAAGTTAAATTTCAAAAATTACAGCTAATTTCATCTCAAAAATTAAATTGACCAAAAGACATAAAAAAAAAAAAAAAATGAAAATAGTCAACTAGCCCATACCTATAACCCTCTTTTAAAAAGGAAGAAAATTTTAGTTGATTAATATGCCAACTCAAGTGCTGCTACCATATTGAAGGCATTACCGATAACAGTTATCAACTTGATGCAGTATTGCATCTAGATCCTCAATGCTACCCAATGAAATCAACTAGGTCGAAGGCTCTCTCTCTCTCTCTCGTTCTGTGCAAATAAATATATGGATTAAACTTATTAATAATTATGCATTCTTAATTATAAAATTCTTTTTTTTTTTTGAGAAGTTAATTATAAAATTCTTAAACTTTATGGTTGGATAACATATTATTTGTTTTATATTTTCCAAGTTAATTTACTAATTTTATCAATAATAATATTAGTAAAAAAAAGAAAAAAGAAATCAGAGGGCCATTTGTTTGTTGGTATTTTCGGTGAGTAAAGCATCATATTGAATAGTTTTGATAAAGTCTAATAGGAAACACTATTTTTCATGTACATTTTATCAATATTATATTTTTCTCTCACTGCCTTAGACATCGACTAATCTTTTTTATTTATTTTTTTTTCCTCAAGGATTTTTCTTTAATCTTTATTTTTTGCCTTTGGAATTAAATGCATGAAAACATATGAATTACTTTGCCCAAGGATAATATAATTTTTTTGGTACTAATTAATATCAATGTACCATTTTAGAATATAAGAATTACTCTTACCTACGTGTTATATACTCTATACTATATCAATTGTAGTATGTTACTTGTTTAACGAGGAGCAAAATATGATTAGGCCTGCCTCAACAAGATATTTTGAATCAAGAAACTTAATTGAATCAATCCATCCAGGGAGAGAGAAAGCAAGCAACTTATTTGAATCAATCCACTATATTTTCTCCATTCTGAGCCTTCCACCATCTTTACCAAAAGCTCGTTTCTTCAACCGACAATCCTGGAAAGCCAATCCTTCCTCTCCTGTTTTAACTTAGCATGAACCTAGTTCCGCCCTTCTCCACATTTTTCACTACTACTGTGTCCACACTCGCTTCTCCTAAACCCCACCAGGCCGGCCCATTACTAAAACTTCTCTTCTCCATACTTGTTTCTTCCATCCCCAATTAACTTACTAGTTTACTTTTGAGTCTCGACAATGCATTTACAAGTAGTGTTTGAGAAGATGCAAAAACTTAAATTAAAACAGAAAATGGGCGAATCAAGTAGGTAAATTGGAAAAATCTGCAGCTAGTAGAGGACGTTAAAGCACTGATTGACAGAAGTCAGATTGTAAAGTAGTTTTGTTTAGGTTTCCTAGGGAAAGGAACTTTGTTGCTCATTGTCTGGCCAAGTGGGTTTTTGAGAATTTTGTGTTCTCACTTGTCAACTACCATGAGATACGTGCTTTTGTAATGTTGTTTGTTTGTTAATACATGCTTTTCCTTCCAGGTAAAATAAATCAGAAAAATATAGTTAGTAAACTATAATGAAGAGGGTGGTGTTTATATCTTGTATTTCTTGTTTTGAAGTTTGTACAATTGATTGTTTTTGTTTGAGTCGGTGGCAGATGGGAAAGCTGTAATGTCTAAGGAGGTAATGGAAGCCATTGATGACAAAAACCATTCAGTCACTTTCAAGGTGATTGGAGGAATACTCATGGAGTTGTACAAGAGTTTCAAATTCGTTGTTCAAGCCACTCCAAAGGGTGAGGGGAGCTTGGTCCGTTGGACTTTGGAATATGAGAAACTGAATGTCGATGATCCTGAATCAAACACAATGCTTGAATTTGCGATTGGTCTTACAAAAGATATCGATGCTCATCTTACCCACGAATAGCTTTGAAGAAAGATTATAGCTTGCGCAATTTTTATTTTTTGAGAAATAAGCACAATGTGTTTGTGTAAAATAAAACTTTTGAGAGCTTTAAAGACTAGAGCTTCCTCATTTATAGGTGAAATAAGCACAATATGTACTCATTTATGGGTACCACTAGAGCTTTCTCAATTGCCTCCTGTAGCATGTTATCTATATTGGATACATGAAATTAATAATGCTTCCTACAATATCTATAACTAGTTGTTGTTGTTGTTGTTGTTGTTGTTGTTTTTTTTTTTTTTTTTTTTTTTTTTTGTGATACCATATAAAGAAAAAGTCCAAGTTAGCTAACAACATGATCCATACTAGGCCAGCAGTAGTGAGTTGGCATTTTTGATGTTTACTACTAAACCGTGAGAAACGTAATTAAAAACATGTAGTCAAATTATAATGTTCATATGTTATGTTCTAGAATGATTTATTGCGATAAATTTATTCTTGAATGTTTAGTTCTGAATGCTATATTAAGGGTCCGTTTGGGAATAACTTTTTTAACTTTTTACTGAAAACTTATTGCTGAAAGTACAATAGAAAAAAGCTAGAAGTGTACTATAAAATAAAATTTATGTGTAATTTTAACCCTATTTTAATGCTTGAATATGCAAAATTACTTCTAAACATAAAAAAACAAATATTTAACAACAACAACAATAATAACTAATTTTTTTGGCTTAGCTATAATTCACTATCAATTTTGTTATATAATAATTAAGATACATATTTCTTCAAAGCTATCAATTAGAGTTACCAAAAAATACCATAATGTTAATGGTAATTGTATATAACAAATAATCAACTAGATTTTGCCAAAAAATTTACCATAATATGAATGGTAATTATAACATTAGTAACAAAAGAAGTCCTACAATGGATGAATCCTATATACCGATACTTTAATATTGTTTCGAACCAGTTTCATCTTTGGCTCATCTAAAGAAGAGATAAAAAATGATGAATGAAGATAATTAAATTTTTTCTTTGGATTTTTTGGTGTTCGACCTTCTTGAAAATTAGGGAGGTGGTAACTCTCCCCTTATGCGTATTATGCTAAATGGAGATGAGCATTATGCTAAATGTCTGAAGTAATAGAGAAACTACATGAACTTCACGCATATTGAACATAAGAAATGAGACAACTTCCTGAAAAACTTCAGGTTTTCTTTTCCAAACATTTAAGAAAATCAGGATAGAGCCCTTGGATAAGTACAACTAAATTGGTGAAATTTTCATTGAATTTGATTGAATCATGTACATGGTATCCTATGAAGCATGGGTGCGTTTCGGGACTCGGGTGCTGGTGTGGGTTTGGGTGCAGGACTCGGCAATTTTTAAAAAAGTAGGGTGCGGGTGCGGCGGGACTCGACGATTAAAAAATTATTAAAAATATTTTTATTTATATTTTCTATATATTTTTACTATTAAAATATTCTTAAAAAACACATTAATATACTTGATTCACAAAACAAAGAAAGAAGAAGGCAAGAAACACATCTGAGGTCAGAATTTCAGCTACTCTGGCGAGTTTCAAGGCGATTTCGGCCTGTTTCGACTGTATCAGCCATATCGATTGCCAACCAATACGACCCGATATGGCCGATACGGCCTAATTCTGGCTGAATCATCCCGGTTCGGTGCGAATCGAGCCACTTCAGCGCGAATCCGAGAAAAAAAAAAAAAAAAAAAAAAAAAAAAAAAAAAAAAAACTCAAACGCGGCACCGACGCGCAGTCAACTGTGTCGGATGCCGCATCCCACGTTGCGCCGCGTCGGACTCCGGTGCGCCAGCCTCCCAGCCGCGTCCGTGCATTCTAGATGGTATCTCAGTTCCTAATATTTAAATTTAAAGTTTTAGTTTAGACTTAGGCCACCCTTATTTAGTTAGGAATTTGAAATGCTTACTCTCTTTGAAGGTATAATTCTTGTATGCTTTCTTCTCAAAAAATAAAAGAAGTGCTACTATTGATTCCCCCCCTCTTCATCTCCAGTTTATGATCTCTTTCTTCGTTCCACTTCCATCTTCTTCTTCTTTCTAAATTTCATTTAGTCCTACAGTAACAGTCACTCTCTGTGTCCTTCAAATTTTAAAACATAACGCTACTCAGCCAATTAGTGCAGTTTAATGTTTATGCTTTGGGTAGAATGTAGATCCGTTTGGTCTGATTTTGGACGGAGGACCAAGATTTTGGACGGAGGGGATGAAGTTTTATACAAGTCGGGGGGTCAGGGCTCTTTTGGGCCCAAATGTGAATCAGTTTCTATGTTTGTTACACACAATTTGTTATGTACAAATTTGTATGTAAAATTATTTTAAACTGAACAATTTATTTTGGTACGAAATCCAACTACAGTATGTTGTAAGTAGACTTTTGACATCTAATGTAATATGTAAGAGATTCTCCGAAAAAAAAAATTGTATTATAACATGATGAGGATAAAAGATGAGCCTAGCCACGCGGAACATAAAGCTGACGGGTTTAGTGCAATCCTTCGGACATAAGCAGACGATGGTGTTATGGCTGACGGTCATAGGTCAGCTGGCTCCAAGGCTGACGGCATTACTAGACCGATGCCCAAAAAGCTGAAGGAAGTAAATTGAAGCTGACGGACCGAGCATAAGTTTACTTGCTACCCACGTTACGTATAAGGAATTGTCTTGCTTCCCATGCTAGATAATATTCAAGGGATCCTTATAAGGAAAAGATCTCATAAAATACGCTCAAGAAGACTCCTATAAGGAAAAGACTTCTACTCCAAGGAAAAGAGGGGCAACCCTCGCTACTATAAAAACCCAAGCACCCTCACAACCCAAGGTACGCATAATTTACCCTCTCTAGCACTCTAGAGCAGTGAGAATAGTTCTGACTTAACCTTCGGAGGGTGTTTGGCCAGTACCACACCGGTACTCTCTGCTAGGTTCTTCCTTTTCGTTGTGCAGGTGCCATTTGCGACGTGCGAGGAACGTGTGACTCACTGGTGGTATTATTTTCGGCATCATCATAACAGATAATTGAAGATATGTAGACCTCGTAAAAAAAAGAGATGTGTAGACTAATCCCAATGTTTACTAATACTATGAGAACTGCATGTAAATTATAGGCCACTACTATTTACTTTCAAATGGCGAATACATATATAGAGAACTAAACAATGGTAAATAACTATTAATCTGCTAGCAATATCACTTGTTATTTTTCTTTCTATGCATAGCATTGATTGGGTTTGTTATAAAATGAAATAGGTGTTTTGAATTTAGCAAGATTGGGGGCTATGTAGGACCGAGCCTCTATGGCCACTTGAGAACTAAATTCGATTTTTTTTTTTTTTTGCAAAAAATCTAAAGCAGGTTAAGAAAATAAAGCATACCTTTAGCCATTGATGTTCAAATGATTTATAGAAAAAAAAAATCAATGTAAACCAAAGAATAAGAAGAGATTCTTATAATATATGATGTTTTCTTTAGAAACCCTTTTGATGTAGAATGCATGGTTTTTTTTTTTTTTTTTTTTTTTTTTTTTTTTTTTTTTTTAAGGCTAGACTAGGGACTCCTTTAATTTAACTTTGTTTATCTATTTATATTTTTTCTATCAAGGAGTATATGTTTGTTCACCAAAAAACATATATTTTACCCAACAAAGTTATAAATGTCTATTAAAAAAAGGACTCCTAATAGGATGAGTTTTATCTATCACTCTTATCATTAAATAAATAAATAAAAATAAATCTGAATAAAATAACTAATTGAATAATTAAAATAAAATATATGTGGGCCACATTTACTCTCCTAATGGAATAATTTTACATCTTTTTAATTTCTCTGATGTTTTGAGTATTGTGCATGAATTGTGTATAATTATGTTGGAGTTGTGAAGGATTACTTTGAGATAGTGGTTGTTGAGTGAAGGATTACCCCTAATAGGAAATTCTAAAACAAAGCATGCCCAAAATCTAAGATTACATGACCCGAGTTGCCTACTTCCATTACATAAAAGTGACACAAACTGATAACATCCCAAAAATTATGAGCACACAAAAGAAAAATACCAAGCCAATAATAGCCTTATTTCCAATACAATCACATGTCTAGTGACAAAACGACAACAACTAGAGGAGGATTTTTCATTGTTGAAAAGTACAATTATTGTAATAAGAATATGCTTCTTGGTGATATACCAAGAACAACTACCTTCAAGCTTGTTACCCATGATGCAGAACTCCTTGTAATATATAATACACCTTCCAAAGCCACTCACCAGTCACCACCCATGAATGAGAATATAAGTTTCAGGGATGGTTTATCAATAATCATTTGTTTTTCCTTTTTAAGATGTAAAAGTGGGGCTGCAGAGAACTTATATAGGTTTGAGAGAGGGTGACAAACTAAGTCTCCTTCATGGTTCGTAAGAAGTTATTATATCCATGAAATCTTAGGTTTGAAACCTCTTGCCAGCATTTTAAAGCCACTCCCATAGAATTTCTTTTTGTAATAACCTTATACGTGTGGGATGACGGACCTTATTATAGTTGAAAGCTCGAATGTGTGTGAAAAGACAAGAGCTGTTTAGACCCCCAAATTAAAAATTACGGCTTGGTTGATTTTACTCTAACTTAAACTAAGTGCAGAATAGAGTAAATGAGAGCGAACAAACAATATAACTACTCTCTAAGCCATATTCATCAAATATCAACAATAAAATGAAAACTAAAAGAGTAGGGAAGAAGGATGCAAACACAAGATAACACTGTGATATGTTATCGAAGAGGAAACTGAAGAATTCAGCAAAAAACCTCTCTGTCGCCCTCCAAGTTGTAAATTGATCCACTAGAGAATAAGTTGGAGTAAACGCATAATAAAAGACCTTCCAAGCCTAGTCTACCCCCATGTACTTGAACCCCCCAAGCTCTTGCTACCAACTGACTTGACGAAGTCTTGTCTTCTCTAGCTCTCCGGATCACGCAATTCAGCCCGATTGCATCCACCAAACAAATGGCTTCTTCCAATGCTTCCCAGCAGCACCAAAACCTCACTTTACACTCAGAATGAGTGTGGTAAGTGTTTGGGCTATCAACCTCTCAATGATTTGGATATGGAGAGGTAGGAGATAAAGAAAACCACACAAGATTGTGTAGATGATTGTGGGTATGACAATCTCTAACTCTTAAGGGTTATGGCTAGGGTTTTCTCTCTGAAAAACACTCCTTCCAATATGTGGTTAATGTGGGTATATATAGTGTGGGTGAAGACATGTAGTAGATATGTCAAAATAGAAAAACAAAATGTTTTGCGGGTATCTTGCAGGAAGGCCTTACTCGCGAAATACTTGCAAAAACTAGCTGTTATGACTCTTCGCATTCTAGTCATGTGCTTTGCATGTGGCTCACTTCGCGGGAAGGCTTCTTGCAAAATACTTGCAAAATCCACACTTTCTTCAATAGGCATTTGAGTCTTCACACTCTCTCTCACACTCAACCCATACAATAAAATCCCACATAAAATACAGGGTACATATGATTGAATAAAAATACAATTAAATTTGGCACGGAATTAAAGCCAACACAAAATAGTTGTAAATAACAACTTTACAATTTCCCCCTTTGGCTATTCCATGACAAAACCCCTAAAACAAACTCTAGACTTAAACGTGAGTTTGGGAATAGTGGCAAAACTCACTCACACCTAGTCTAGAAGCTGTGAAACACTTGCACGTATACACATGTATCCTTAAACACTCGCACACAAATAAAATTTTCATTAAGCTTATGACAAGTTGAATACAAGATACGTATAGGAGCAAGTAAAATGCGATCAAGGTAATTAATAGGATATAAACTATGGAGCTTATCTTGATCAAACAAGAACAATCATCAAAGAATGACTACAATGAACATTTAGTAGGTAAATGATCATCCGAACATGCAATACAATTAAGAGCAACGCAAAAAATCAATTGCATGTCCAGCACAGAACCAATACAAAACACTAAAGTATTTGCATCAAGGATACGAGATCCAACAAGGGCACAAGTGTGTAGTACTAAAGATAATGCAACATAATCTAAAAGTACTTAAAAACACTACAAAGCAAGGATACAAACACAAAGTACTAAATATAAACTAAAGTTTTTGTTAGGTTCTAAGGAATTAGGAACTAATGTATTAGAACTTCATTTTGTAATGTTGGCAAACCATGATCAAAACGTTTTTGGTCTTGTTTAGACTTGCTTAAAATATGTGTTTTTATGTAAAGTTGGAATCGAGTTACTGTAGGATTTACTGTGTAAATTTGCCTGGCTCGATCGATCGAGAATTAGACTTGATTGAACGAAAGTTGTGCAGATTTTTTTTTTTCTGCAAAATTTCCAACTCAGCCCAAGCCCGTTTGACATGTAGGGTTTTATGTTTGTCTTAAGTATAAAAGGGAAAACCCTAGCCACGTTTTCTAGTTGCTCTTTATGCTGTGTGTGTGACTCTTTTATGAGATCTAGAGGTGTTTGCCTTGACATACACTTAGGGTTTCTAATCTCAAGATTGATGTCAAGAGTTTGGTGATTAATTCAGTTGCTGATTCAAGAGCTTAAAGATACACAAGCAGGAGTGCTTGTACTTGCTGGGAATCCAAGAAAGAAGTAGTCCGTGGACTCAGAGCTGTCACGTGGTCGTGGTAGTAAGCTTCCTACTCGAGGTAGTAATAGGATATTAGTGGTCTAAGTCGCTATTGTGTAAACTTCAATTCTTTCATAGTGGATTCATTTTACCTTGAGGATAGCTAGGTTAAATCCTCCCTAGGTTTTTTACCGGTATGGTTTTCTTGGGTTATCATATTGTTGTGTTATTTATTTTCCACACTTTACAATAATATGACATATGTGTGTTAACCTAGATTTGATAATTTGACTAAGTAATCACTTGACTAATTAACTAGGTTAATCTAGATGTGTTTCTAAGGGGTCTAAAAACAAATAGTTTTAAACTAGAGTACTTTAAAGCTTTAAAAGAAAGTAATGTAAATAAAAAATAGAACACAATATAAAAAGAAAGCTTTTCTTGTTCTTCTTCTCCAATGCTCCCCCTTCAATCTAGCTCTTTCTCCACCTATCATTACACTCCCCTATCATGAACCATCTCCCCCTTTTTATCATGGAATAGCTAGTCTTCATCTTCTTCTAGCTTCCTTTGAATTTGATCCAATTGAGTTTGGAGAGACGTCAACTTTGTGTCAAAATGGGTGTATTGAGTGTGTATGATAGATGCAAATCCAGACAACTTGGTGCTGATTTCTTGGACAGATGAGATAATGTTGTCTAACTTCTCATCATAGGGATGTGAGCTAGAGCTTGAACTACCATGAGGAGCATGACTCTCTTGCTTGGCTCCTTTTTGGATGTGATTGATGCTAGCATTAAGAGTGCGAATGTTGATTAGACTTTGCTGTGGGTACGGGTACTCATCTTCCAATGGATGAATGCCTTTGAGCTTCAAAATTTTTGAGATGAGGCAACAGAAGGGAAGGCAGTTCCTTGAGGCAGTTCTCTCAGTAGTTTTGCTCAAGATGTGGAAGATATGAGAGTAAATATCGATCTCTTCATCAGTGATCAGGTTGTGAAGGAGTAAAGCTTGACCAAGATTCATGTATCTGGTGCTTGAGAGAGGATAGAGGTTGTGGAACATGATCGTTGTGAGTAGCCTCAGTTCAGGAGAAAGTGATGCAACACTAACTAATTTCCCATTGGAAGAGAACTCTAAGTTTTCTCCAAGAGTTTCCCGAAGCACATTCTCCTCCGGATTCAAGTCATCATACACCGGTGGCTTTGTAAACATTGGCCGGTTGAAGTGCAAAATGATAGCAAGATAGGAAGGTGTCACTGTGAAGTCCTTTCCTCTAACCCAACATTTCAGCTCATTCCCATCAGAAATGGAATTTGCATAGAATTCCTTCACCATTTGTTGATACGTTTCATCAAACCTGGTTAGAAGGAAGTTCCAATCCTTGGTGGCAAATCATTTTGGAATGTTTGTATCAAGAAGAGATGCTTGTTCAACCACCCTTTCAACTAACAAAGGAGCATCTTTGAAATAGCTCTCATAGGCTTGAAATGCGGCATATGATCTGAACTTGTCAGCATCATAAAATCTTGTCGATGGTCGAGTCTTCTTTGACTTCGGGGTGAAGCTATCAACATCAATCACAGGTTCTTTTCCTTTGCCATTACTTCCTTTCACAACTGATTTCTTGAATGGAGACATCTGCAAAAAAACAGTCACAAGACACAAAGGAACAAGTGCAAAAACACAAAGACAAAAAACACAAACTTGATTAGTACCAAGTTAGTTCATAGAAGAAACACAAAGTCCTAAAAAGAACACAAAAAATGTCACAAAATCATGTTATAAGTGCTAAACATGTAATCATATTTATCTAGCATGAGTGATATGCAAAACATGACAAGTGAACAAATGTGTGCATCAACTATGCATGTGATGTGCAAATGTGATGCATGTGCAAGGCATGACTAAGCACATTTGGGTCAAAGTGTGTAAAACACACAACCAATGATCAAAACATGATAAACATGTATAATCATCGTAATCCCCAAAGTTTGGTACTCACCAAAATGTCATTTGGATATTTTATCAAACACTTGGTATGCACCAACACAACTAACATGTAAACAACGCATAAACATGTGTGAATCTTGCCTAAATACAAGTTAAAATACCACAAGGGGCCAACAAAAACACAAACAAAGCAAACTTGATTGCACTTTACTTGCTCATGTACGTACCATGTATTCAACTTGTCATAATCTTAATGAAAGTTTTGTTTGTGTGCAAGTGTTTCAGGTTACAAGTATATACGTGCAAGTGCTTCACAGCTTCTAGTGTTAGCAATCTATCCTGCAAACAAATCTCTGCATCAAGGTTAGCAAGACACAATAACCACAAGCAAAAGTTATCCATGGCTAACAATCAAAATTTTCCCCATTCAACAATTCATGATATCAATAGATGGGTTCGTAGCTTTGATTTTAGCACCAAGACCTATTTTACAGCCTATAAACTAGAGGGAATTAAGGCTCTGAGGAATGTCAAGATCAAGTAAGATTTCCTCCATGCTACTGTGAAGTTCTGGGATATTGAAGACCATGTAATCTGGTTTCAAACTGCTGAACTTTGTCCCACCATTGAAGAATTTTCAGCTATCCTAGGTGTAAAGTTGTAATTTACAACTATATGTTTTGTTGGCTTTAATTCCGTGCCAAATTTGATTGTAATTTTATTCAATCTTTTGTACACTGTATTTATTGTGGGATTTAATTGTAAGGGTTATGTGATAGAGAGAGAGAGTGTGAAGACTTAAGCAATTGAAGACAGAAGATTTTTCGCGGATAGCTCGTGACTAAGCATCCCGCGAAATGATGCATGTGCCATGCACATGACTGGAATGCAAAGAGTCTGGACAGATGTAGACAGCTGTGTTTCACGAGTAGTTCGTAAGTAAGGCCTTCCTGCGAGACACTTGCGAAACATTCTGTTTTGCTAGACTGTGCTATCTAATACAAACTTTCTGTACCCACACTATATATACCCACATTACCCACAAAAGTTGAGGAGTGCTTTAGAGAGAAAACCCTAGCCACAAACCTTAAGAGTTATAGGTTGTTATACCCATATTTCTCTACACAATTGTTGTGGATTTTTCTCAACTCCTACCTCTCCATTTCCATACCATTGAGAGGTTGATAGCCTAAACACTTACCACACCCTTTTAGAGTGTCAAGCGAGGTTTTGGTGCTACTGGGAAGCATTGGAAGAAGCCAAGGATGGAAAATGCAACATAGAGCTTGTTGCGGGATCCGGAGAGCTAGAAAAGACACAATTTCGAGAAGCCTTATTGGAGTAGGAGCTTGGAGGGCTTAGATACATCGGGTAGATTAGGCTTGGAGGGTCTCTTGCTAATCCATGTATCCCAACTGATTGTCTAGTGGATCAATTACTGCTTGGAGGGCGGCGGAGAGGTTTTTCGCCAAGTTCTTCGATTTCCTCTTCGATAACACATCGGCGTGTTATCTTGTGTTTGCATTCTTCTTCCTTACTCTTTTACCTTTCATTTTACTGCTGTGTGATAATGATTATGGGTTGAAGTAGCTTGTTTGTTTATCTGCTCGCATTTACTTTATTCCGCACTTAGTATTAAGTTAGAGTAAAATCAATCGAGCCATTACTTTAATTTGGGGGTCTAAATAGCTCTTTTGTTTTCACACATTTTCGAGCATTCACTAGGTTATGATCCCAACAAGAAATTCGTAGCAGTTTCTTATGATCCCAGGCATAGGGAAAATTTACCTGATGCTCTAGGACTTCCTACTTCAATTACTGGTAGCTTGATTAAAGGGCACATAGTGAGTCTTCGTGCAATTCTTTCAAGATTGATCAATAAATATACTCATGGCGTGACTGACAACATGCTAAAGAATTTTGGCTTAGCCCTCTGCTTTGTGGGAAAATTCTTACTTTACTTAGGAAAGGCCTGATTTTGTGGATGCTCAAGCCATAAGTGTTGTGAGTCAGATTAAAAATGGTGATAATCCTGTTCCTCTAATCTTAGCATAAAATCTTTTGGGATTGGACTCTGTATTCCATGGTGGAGAGTCACAAAACTTTCTCAGGAGTCCCTTGGTTTTGCAGATATGGTTGATGGAAAGATTGGATATGATTGCCACGCCTACTGTTACTGATTATGGTCCTGACAATTTTCTTAGTAGGACTGTCCTCAAAACTGAGTGTCAAATTGAAAGTGACTGGATGAAATTTTTGAATAAGAAATCTAGTGTCTCAATTAGGTGGAATTGTTATTGGTTGAAGTGCCCACCCCCTCTGTTGTGGCCTCCAGGATCAAATCATATTTTCCTAGTTGGGCTAAGGAAAGCAACTTTCTACAAGGTTGACAGATTCTTGAGGCAATTCTAATATGAGCAAGGAATACCCGGTGGAAAAAGAAGAAAACCTTTTACTCCTGTAGACACAAATCCTACTTCTATAAGGAACATGTTATTGGGCTTGGAGATGGTTGACCGAGTAGATCAGTCCTTTGTTAAGGTTCACTTTCAAGGATGACCACAGACTATTCTAACTAGCTGGTGAACAAAATTGTGGACAAGGAGGCTGACATGGTTGCTATAAGAAAACAATTCCTTAGAGACAACCGAGAAAGACAAGAGACTAATAGCTATGAATTTAAAAGGAGAGACCCAGATGACAAGGTACCTAACATAGATGAAAGTAATGAACGACCCAAGGACAAAAGACTGAAGAAAAAATGACCATCTTATTTTTTGGCTTTGAAAATGTTTATTTTAAAAGTTGATGTGAAACCCTTTGATTTAGGAATTATTTAGGACTTTCAGGTTAAGGGCTCTATTTAAGGTGTAGTTTTTATTTATTTATTTATTTTAAGGATTGGCTTAGGGTTTAGGTTTTGAATTTTGTGTAAATGGCATGGTTTAATGGAACGGTTGAATTTCGGAAAGAGATTTTTTGCTGTAAGATGTAAATGATGGGTTTGGGGAAATTGTGACCAGACCAATGCATGGTTGCCTACATACCCCCTTGGCAGAAGGATTAGGTCATCATGTAGTTCATTTTTTTTTTTCCTTAACTTTTGCCTAGGCTGCCCTTTCGAGTTTTCAACCTAGCAGACTCTCTCACTTTTTTTTTTTTTTTTTTTTACTCTCCTTTTGTGTAAATTGCCCTTTCGGGTTTTCAACTTACCTTTTTTTTTTTGGTCTTTTTTTTTTTTTTTGAAAAAAAACCTAGGAAGGGAAAATAACATAATTTACAACCACTTCAGATGTGTTTTTTTTTTTTTTTTTTTTTTTTTTTTGAAAAAAAACTAGGAAGGGAAATAACATAATTTACAACCACTTTAGATGTGGTGCTTTGAGACATCCATCATGCATAATTGGTCATATCTACTTTGCAACCAATCTACTTTAGGGATTTCACTCTCCAATATTGTTCTCAATGAACGAACACCCATTTCAATGGAGAGGACAAGGAGTGGCTCCTGTGCAAGATCGAATTGATGTCTTATACCCCCAAAGTGCATAGGGTAATTGTAGGTGCTGATCCTTGTAGTTTTTTGTGCTATTCTTCAAGATTCACCCTATATTCTTGTTAGTAGCCTCAACTACTCCATTAGTCTGAGGACAGTAGGGCGAAGATTTGTGGTGCTAAATGTTGAACTATCATAGCAACTTCTTTATTTCTCCCTTGAAATGCAGTCCATTGTCAGAGATAATTTCATGTGATACCCCATATTTGCAAATGATTTGGTCTAAATGAATTGAGCAACTTTCTTTGAGTTTAGAACCTTGTATGAGGCAGCTTCTACCCACTTAGTGAAGTAGCCAATAGCAACGAGTATGAATTCATGGCCATTAGATGTTGTTGGGTGAATCTTCCCAATAATGTCTATCCCCCATGTAGAGAATGGCCAGGATGATGTCATGGTATGTAATGGTATAGGTGGCATATGTTTCAGATCTCCATGGACTTGGCATTGATGGCACACAATCGGCTTTCATAGTGGTCTAGTAATAACTTTGTCTCATTATCTTCCGTGACAGCATGTGTGCATTCATATGTGGCCCATAACTTGACTCATGAACCTCTTCAATTATTTGTTGTGCTTCCTTGGCAGTCACACAAACGAGATGAATTCCATCATATTATCTTCTATAAAGCCTCTCACCACAAATAATATAATTAGTAGACAACCTCTTGATGGTCAATTGGTCATTCTTGTCAGCAGACTTTGGGTATGTCCCATCCTTAAGGTACTGTAGGATGCTTGAATACCATTCACCTTCTCCATTCTTTTCCTCATCTTCTTCTATTGACATCCAATAAGCTGGCTCTTCTTTTTGTTCCACCACTATTGGTCTAGCTTTATCTTCCTTTGGCCCATCCATCATGGATGCCATTGTTGCTAAAGCATCTGCAATCTAATTCTACATTCTTGGCACATATTGGTACTGGATCCTGCTGAATTTCGAGGCCCACTTCTGAAGACATTCATGATAAGGCATTAGCCTTTCTTCTTTGATTATCCATTTATTTTAAATCTAAGAGATTATCAAGGTTGAGTCATCGTACACCTCCAACTTTTTCACTCCAAGACCTAGGGCCACTCATAACCCCATAATACAAGCTTCGTATTTAGTGGCATTATTAGTGGCAGGAAAGTTAAGCCTACCAAAAAATGGGATGTGTGTCCTTTTTGGAGAAATTAAGAGAACTCCAATACCACTTCCATTTTGATTAGTTGCTCCATCAAAGTACATCTTCCATGATTCCACCTCAATCCCCATGATATCTTCATCTGAAAAGTTCCCTTGGATTTCTTCAGCTTCTTCTGGTGAACAATGGGTTAAGTGATTAGCAATTGCTCTCCCCTTCACATATTTCTAAGTCACATATTTAATATCAAATTCTAACAAAAGCAAAACCCATTTAGCTGTCTTTCCATCTTGCATAGGCTTCTCCATTAGATATTTCAATGGGTCCATTCTTGTAATCAATAAGACCTTGTTAGCAAGTATATAATATCTGAGTTTGCGGGTTGCCCATACAAGTGCTACACATGTCTTCTTAAGTGGTGAATACTTTTCTTCATAAGGTAACATCTTCTTGTTGATGTAGTAGATTGCATTCTCTTTTCTAGTCTCCTCTAGGTATTGAGCAAGCAAAGCCCCCATTGCTATATCCGTAGTTGTGAGATACAACAACAATGGCTTTTCAGGTACTGGTGGGACCAGTAGTGGTGGCTTCATTAGATAATTTTTAATCTTCTCAAAGGCTTCCTGGCATTGTTCATTCCATATTGTGGGCACTTCTTTCTTAAGCAGTCGGAAAATTAGTTCACATGTCATGGTGAGCTAGGCTATGAATCTGCTGATGTACTGTATCCTCCCTAGAAACCCTTGGATCTCCTTTTCAGTCCTTGGAGGCTTCATCTCTACAATTGCTTTGATTTTATCAGGATCAACTTCAACTTCCCTCTAACTTACCATAACCCCTCACAGCTTTCCGAATGTGACTCCAAAAGTGCACTTCTTTGGATTCAACCGCAACTTGTAGAATCGAATTCTTTCAAAGAACTTTTGTAAAGCTGGTATATGCCCTTCACAGTCTTTGGACTTCACTATCATATCATCAACATAAACCTCTACTTCTTTGTGGATCAAATTATGCAACAAAGTGGTGGCTGGACGTTGGTAAGTAGCACTAGCATTGTTAAAGCCAAATGGCATGACCTTGTAGCAATATGTCCCTCATGGGGTAATGAAGGAGGTTTTTTCCATATCTTCTGGAGTCACTTTAATCTGATTGTACCCTAAAAATCCATCCATAAATGATAGCAAACAATGTCCTGTTGTGTTATCAACCAGAATCTTAATGTGAGGCAAAGGAAAATCATCTTTTGGGCTAGCCTTATTCAAATCTTGGAAGTCTACACACATCCTCACTTTCCCATCTTTCTTTGGCACCAGAACAACATTAGCTAACCACTCTGGATAGTTGACCACCCTTAGGAATCCTGCATTATACTGTTTCTCGACTTCTTCTTTGATCTTAAAGGTCCACTCTGGCTTCATTCTTTTCAATTTTTGCTTGACTGGCATCATGGTTAGATCTATTGGAATGCAATGCTGCCCTATATCTATATCAGTCCCAGGCATATCTTCGTATAACCATGCAAATACCTCTTTGAATTCTGTCAGTAGGGCAACTAATGCATCTTTCTCAGAGGTGGTTAGGGTATTGCCCACTTGTATCATTTTAGGTTCATCATCAGTTCCCAAGTTAATAGGTTGGGTTTCTTCTTTTATAGGTTCTAAAAGCCCTTGTTTTAATTCCTTATTAGTAAGAGTTTCTTTACCAATTTCAGAAATAAAAACATTTAAAGCCAACAAATAAGCAGAATCAGAAATCATATTATAAGGAAAAGAGTTCTTAACAGACTCAATAGGAATACTATCACAAATAGAATTGACAGGAATAGTAATACTAGCAGAAATAGACTCGATAGGGACAAAAACAATGTTCTTGGTAGGGATGATTGGCTCGACGGTCTTCGTAAGGTTGAATTTAATCAGCGGCACGAACATGTATTCCTTTTTGTAGTCTTGTCATGAAGATCATGATTCTTGAAGGAGTAAGTCCACCAACAGATGGGAAGAAAATGGTTCATCTTCGTCCACTATCCATGATTTCCCTTCAAGCCAGCAAAAGTCACTATTCCAAAGCACCTAAGAGTGAACCTTTCCTTCATGTCACTTCATCTAGTCATGGTTCAGCTACACCTGTGCATATCGAGACTGTTTCTCCCATTACTTCTAAGATGTAGACGACTAGCACTCCATCTATACAACCTAGCTCTCAAGTTGACAGGTTAAGCACTTTGATTGAGAGTGTGTCTCAGCGGATTTCCGAATTAGAATGGATTCTCTACTCCACCAACAACCAAGTTCAAATGCATCTCACAGCCATTGAGACACAGTTAGATGCTATTCAACAAAAGCTGGAGGACAACCTTTAGCTATTCGTGCCAAAAAGGGTGAGAGATAGCATACAATAAGGGGGAGAGCAACACAAGAAAAAAGAAGTGTGCATAGTGATAGGGGGAGCAAGAGGAAGCTGATAAGAGGAAGTTGATACATACACTCACACATACTTTTGGATAGACTAACAAACTTTTGTTTGGCTAGTCTAGTTTATAGCTATTTGCTTACAGTTTTTATAAACTCTTGGATATGTTTACAGTGCTTGTGTGGATATGGTTTTAGTATTTGTGTTTAAAAGCTTTTGGATCTTTGGTTTATATATATAAGTTTATATTTAGTTTAAGTTTACTGTGATTTGTACCCATGCTTTGTAGCGTAATACTTGTTGATTAATGTTATGCATTTTCTTTAGGTACATCACTCTTGTGCCCTTTGTTGGATTTTGATATCCTTAATGCAATTACCTTGAGTTGTTGTATTGGTTGAGTGTTGGACACGCAAATGATACTTTGTATTGAGCTTATTAGCTTGCATGTCCAAATGTTCATTCTTTGTGTGAATGAGCATTGTGGTTATTATTTATAGTGATTGTTCGTTTTTGGTCATGCCATGGTTTATTGCTTAATTCCATTTTATTTGATCGCATTGTGCTTGCTTCATATGCATTACAAGTTTTCTGTATACAATGATCATATTGTGTTGTTCTTTTTTAGGAGATACTTGTACTTATGGTTCAAGAGCTACACAAATTCTAGAGTTAGGTGTGAGTGAGTTTTGTTCAACTATTCCCAACACACATGTTAAGTCTAGAGTTTGTTTTAGGGTTTTGTCACGGAATAGCCAAAGAGGGAGATTGTAAGGTTGAATTTAATCAACCATTTTGTTGGCTTTATTCCGTGACAAATTTAGGTGGGAATTGATGAGGTGCAAACTCGTCAATCGCAGTAGGTAAATGGAACTCCCCATCATCAGTTGGTTATCTTCAAAAAGGGGCCATCGGTGTGGTGCCTGCCACAATGCCTCCGATGCCAAAGTTAGAACAATAAAGTAATTCACAGAACTAGAAAGTAATAGGTATTTTCTGAGAGTCTTAGTATCTATGTACCTTATGCTGCCAATGTGAGAACTTTAGATATATGAGCTTGACTGCTAGCTGTTGGGGTGTTAATGTCTCTCTCTTGTAATGCCTTCAGCCCAATTATGGGGTTTTTATTAGGCTCCAACGGTCTGTTTTGCTGGTTTCGTAACTGCCCAGGTTATCTGCTGGCGCCATTGAATGATTTTCTTTTCCTCGTCGGTGACGACTTCGTTTGTCGTCAAGGTTTACCTCGTCAAGGTAATGTGATCTCGTCATTCCCATCAGTTGCCCCCCAGGTTCTGTGGTCGTCAGTGACGTGTCATGAAGGCCATAGAAGGTGAAAAGTTTCTTTTCCTGAGTTGTTTGTGACGCTTGGGGTTTCGTTCCGAATTTAATGTGTGATGGCGGCGCAGTATGGAACGTGGCCACGTGGCATATGCTGATTGAGAGTATTGATGGCATGACCCATTGGGTTTCCCGCTACTTTTCAGTTTCCTTGGGTTTTTGGTTTTAAAGACTTTTCATTTTTCTTCACTCTGGTTTTTCTTTCTTTTTCTGCTCCGAGTGTTTGTCCTTTTTTCTTTGCTTGTTTCTGCCACCATTCCAATTTTGCTCCGGCGACTCTGACCTTACTCCAGCGACGAATTTCTTCGGCTTCGACTGTTCCGTTCTCCAAGGTACGCTACTTCTTCGATTTCTCAGATTCTTTCTTCAAGGTCCCTTTATAATTCTCTGATTTTTTCTCCTTTTGTCTTTTACTTTTGTTGTTTTCGTGTTTGGTATGTTGGGCATTTAGGATTGGGTATCCCTTTTCATGGTTAATTCCTCTGAGGTTTGGGTAGCTTGCCCCTCAGTTTCTTTCTTTTTTGCTCGCTTAGGGGTAGCTTTGGGTGTTTCTGGGGACTTTTTTCCTTTGATTGGGGACAATCTTTTTGAAGGTAGTGGGTTAAGTGTGGTTTTAGGGGAGCTATCTCCAATTTTGGGTCGGTCATTGGCTTGGTTTGAGAGAGAGACGAAGAGGATGTCTGAGGTGAGATCCAGTGAATTAGACACTGGGTTGTTGTCTAGCGGCGGCCTGGTCGAGGGTGACACAGCTGTTTCCACCTCTCGTCAGGTTAGGGCTTTTTACGCTCTCAACGAAGAGTGTGGGCTGGACACTGATACAGTGGCTAGGTTTAAGGACAGGTTCCAATTCCCTGCGCGGGTCCGTGTTCATTGGCCTGGTCTTGAGGATCGGGCCTGCCATTTCTTTCCAGGTGAAGTGTGCTTCTACAAGGCTGCTTTCACCTCTGGACTTAGGCTACCTATCCATCCTCTGGTGATGGAGCTCTTGGATCATTTTGGCATTGCCCCCGGGCAACTCATGCCTAACTTTTGGAGGATAGTCATTAATTGTATGGAGATTTGGCTAGCTGCCAACGAGGATATGATCAAAGTGAGTGAGCTCGTCCACATCTACCGTTTGAAAGAATCAAAAGAGTATGGGTACTATGAACTAGTCCCTTGGATGAGGAGGACTAGAATCATTAAGGGTCTAGCCTCGTCATTCAGGTACTGGAAGTCACGTTTCATTTTCGTGTCCGGGGATGACTTTGAGTCCCCTTCTAGCGAGGCTTGGGGTGATATCCCAAGGTTACTTCGTCGGTGGGGAACCCCAAATTTAGGTGCGTCTATGTTTCTTCTCATCTGTTTATTTTTGTCTTGCATGTTTAGTCATCACTAACCACTTGTTCACTTCCTTTTGCAATTAAAAAGCGACCCAAGTTGAAGAGCAAATACCAGGGTCGTGTTCAAAAGGCAATCAAATACTCTTAAGTCGACTGAGAGTTGGGACGATCTCCTTGACCCACGGACACTTGCTTTCTACTGCTTAAGCCCGGATCCATCTCCCTACGTTTTGCGCAGCATTAGCATTAAGGAGAAGAAGAGTAATTGTCTACTTCGTCAATACTGACCTTCATTTGCGTACTTTGGATTTCTTAGTCTTTTTTTTTTTTTTTTTTTTTTAGAGATGACGACCAAGTTCAATAAGGATATGTACGCCAAGATGAGGGCCAAGAAAGACGAACCCTTGGCTAGTATTGGCAAGAAAGTGGTTCGTGTGACGGGGAAGGGTCCTTCCGTCGTCCCTTCCGTGGATGCTACTCCCATCATCTCGGGAGTAGAGGGTACCCGGGTGGCTTCGTCGGCTACTTCCGTCGAGGAGATCCCTATCCCATCATCAAAGAGGCCAAGGTTGTCAGCCAAAGACAAAGAGAAGGAGAAAGCTTGCTCGTCCGTCTTTGATGACGAAGGTGTGGCTGTGGAGCGGGCACACAATGTTGTGAAGGCTGAGGACCTTAAGGTCTTTTCTGGGGTTCCTGTTAACGTGGTTGCTAGTCAGCACGTCCATAAGATTGTGCAGGTAAGGCTGTTCATGCATTTTTCCTTGGTCTCTTCTTCCATCAATTTTTTTTTATTTTTTATTTTTTTTTACTGATGCACTTATCTTGCTTCGTCAGGTGTTGGGGGAGAGCCTTCACCTGGCTTCTGAGTGTCTTACTCAAGAGGGTAAGGTGGCTTCTTTGACGTCTAGGATGGAGGCTCTGGAAAAGGAGAACTCAACTCTGAAAAGGGACCTCATACAGTCGATGGACAAGGCTGCCACCTTAAAGGAGAAGGTCAAGGCTCTGAATTCTGACCTAAGGGTCAAGCATCAGCTGAATCTGGAGAAGGACGACCAGCTTCAGGCGGCAAAAGAAAAGTTGAAGACAATCACTGCTAGGTCCGTCGAGGCCTTTCAGCAAACTGAGGAGTATTCCACAGTACTCTTCAGTTGGTACTTCAAGGGATTTGAACTCCTCCGCAGGTACCTCGTCAAGTACCCTACAGGGGTTGATCTGCCAAATCTGGATTTAGAAGTGGTAGATCAAGTGATGGCTGCTGACGAGGTTGCCCAGTCTTCTGTTCCTGACGGTGATGCCCCTGCTGCTGACGACGCTCCTATTGCTGAGAACATTCCTGCTGCTGACGATCCTGTTACTGACGCTCCAGACACCCGAACCTGATACTTAGGAGATTTTATCATTTATATCTGCCCGTTGTGTTTTGGGCCCTTTTTGGAGATGTACATATATTTTTTGTTTTTATTTCTATTTTCAGAACAATATCTTTTGGCCCTTCGTTTTATGGGTCTGTAGGAAGAATAAGGATAATTGCCCTATGTTTTTGGGCTCTTCTATGATTTAATGCTTACCTGCTTTTGTGGTTATGCTACTGTCTATGGCTATGCACATATTTGTGATTTAGCACAAACCTCTTAGCGTACCTTGTACTTAGCTGGTAATTAGAGCAAATTTCTCTACCTGTGATTTGCTCGTCATTCTTTATCCTTGATGTGGGTTTCTGTCCTTCTTCTTTTTCTCCTTGCTCTTTTCCTTGCGGGTTCGTCAGTATCCTTAGTTCGTTGAGTGGGACCCCGCCATTCGCGTAGACTTTAGGATTACGTCTACATTTCCAGCACGTTTTGTGTGCCTCCGTCAGTGATTTACATCCGTCTTGGCGGAATCTTATCACTTTTTTTTTTGGTGACTTATATCCGATTAAGGAATCTCGTCACTTAGGGCTTCGTCAGTGATTTACATCCGTCTCGGCGGAATCTTATCACTTAGCCATTTTTATTTTGTACCCGTTATGAGGGTCGCCAGTAACTTACATCCGTCAAGGCGGAATCTTGTTACTTTAGTTTATCCCATACTCGTTGGCATTGTCGTCGGTAACTTGCATCCGTCAAGGCGGACTCTTGTTACGTTAGTTTGACTTACAATTGACTGGACCCGTCTGCATAAAGGCATCAAAGGATAAAATTTTTATTGAATTCAAGAGTAACTATATTTGTCTATTACATCTACTGGTGGTACTTTTTTAAATGCTCAATGTTCCATGGTCAAGGGAGCCTCTGTCCGTCCATGGTTTCCAGGTGATAACTTCCTTGTCTTGAGCAGTGAATGACTCGGTAGGGACCTTCCCACGTAGGACCCAGCTTTCCCTGGGTAGGGTCTTTAGTTGCCATAGTGGTCCTGCGTAGGACGAGGTCACCTATGTCCAGTCGTCTGAGTTTGACCCTTTTGTCGTAGTATTCGACCATCTTTTTCTGATACTTCGTCATCTTGCTGGATGCGTTGTCTCTTACTTCGTCCAGACAATCCAGGTTGAGTCGCAGTTCGTCGTCATTGATCTTTTCATTGAAAGTTCCACGCTTGATGCTCGTGACCCTTACTTCGACTGGGATTACTACTTTTGTGCCATAGGTAAGCCTGAAGGAGGTTTCTCCTGTTGGGGTTCTGGTGGTGGTTCTGTAAGCCCACAGGACATTTGGTAGTTCTTCTGGCCAGGCACCTTTCGCATCGTCCAGTCTGGTCTTGATAATCTTGAGCAGCATCCGATTCGTCACTTCCGTCTGCCCGTTTGCCTGAGGATGCCCTGGGGATGAGAACTAATTCTTGATCCCAAGGTTTGAGCAAAATTCCCTGAAGCCTTGACTGTCGAACTGCCTTCCATTGTCTGATATGATCGTCGAGGGAATCCCGAACCTACAGATTGTATTCTTCCACACAAAGCTCCGGATCCGAGCCTCAGTGATCGTTGCTAGGGCCTCTGCTTCAACCCATTTCATAAAATAGTCAATAGTAACAAGTAGGAATTTTACCTGACCTTTACCTTGGGGCAGAGGACCGACGATATCGATTCCCCATTGTGCGAATGGCCATGGGGAAGCTATAGTCGTCATTTTCTCTGCTGGAATCCGTTGCACATTCCCGTATCGCTGGCATTTGTCGCACCTCCTGACGATCTCAGCAGCATCCACTTGCATGGTTGGCCAAAAATACCCTGCTCTTACCACCTTGTTTACCAGGGATCTGGAGCCGGCATGGTCGCCACAAATTCCTCCGTGTACCTCCTCCAGGATGTATTTGGCCTCTTCCTCGTCGATGCACTTCAAGTAAGGCATAGAGAAGCCTCTCTTGTACAAGGTGTCATTCAGGATCGTGAACCTGGCTACTCTCTTCTTGATCTTTTTGGCTTCTTCTGTGTTTTGAGGTAGGCGCCCGTCCTGGAGGAAGGACATTATGGGCGTCATCCAGGTATCTGTGCTCTGGATGATGAACGTTGCAACCTCTTCGATACTAGCGTGTTTCTGGACCTCCATCGCTAGGTCCGTGCAAGTCCCCCCTTCTTCTGATGACGCTAGCTTTGACACTTCATCAGCCCCCATATTCTGACTTCTTGGGATTTGTACGAACTCCACTGTATCGAATTCCTGAGTTAGTTGTCTCGCCAGCTTGAGGTATTTCTGCATCCTTTCTTCCTTTGCCTCGTATTCTCCCTTGATCTGTCCGATTACTAGCTTTGAATCACTCTGGATCAACAAATTTTTGGCACCAAGAGCTTTCCCAAGCCTCAGTCTCGTCAGTATCCCTTCGTATTTAGCTTCATTGTTGGTGGCTGGGAACTTTAGTTGGACCCCATATTTCAACACTTCTCCGTCAGGGGTGGTTATGACGACCCCTATTCCCCCCTTCTTTTGGGTTGACGAACCATCAGTCTGTATTGTCAATTTATCTACTTCATCAATAATCCTATCTTCGTCCGGGAGAGTGAATTCTGCGATGAAGTCTACTAGAGCTTGTGCCTTGATCGCTGTTCTTGGATGGTACTTGATGTCAAATTAACTAAGTTCAATTGCCCACTGGACCATTCTCCCTGCTGTTTCTGGCTTGTTCATTGATTTCTTGATTGGTTGGTCCGTCATTACAAGAATAGGATTTGACTGGAAATATTGCCTGAGCTTGCACGAGGCCACTATTAGTGCAAACGCAATCTTTTCGATCCTTGGGTATCTGGACTCAACTCCTTGGAAAGCTTGGCTGACGTAGTAAACCGGGAGTTGCTTCTTGCCTTCTTCTCTAATCAAAGCTGCACTTACTGCCGGGCTGACACTGCTAGGTATAAGTATAGGTTTTCTCCTTCTTTGGACGAGCTTAGGAGAGGTGGGCTGCTCAGGTAGTGCTTTAGCTCTTGGAACACTACTTCGCACTCGTCGGTCCAGGCAAAAGCCTGCTTCAAGGTTTTGAAAAAGGGGAGGCATTTGTCTGTAGCCCTAGAGACGAACCTGTTTAAAGCCACTATCCTTCCTTTGAGTTTTTGAACGTCCTTGACAGTTTTGGGTGAGGCCATGTCGATGATAGCTCGTACTTTCTCTGGGTTTGCTTCTATTCCTCTCTAGGACACCATGAATCCTAGGAACTTCCCCGAGGCTACCCCAAAAACACACTTACTTGGATTCAACCTCATCTGGTGTTTTTTGAGGGTTGCAAAAGTTTCTTTCAAGTCGTCCAGATGTGCAAGCTCTTCCTTGCTCTTGACGAGCATATCGTCCACGTACACCTCCATGTTTTTGCCAATCTGTTGGCTGAACATTTTGTTCACAAGTCTCTGATACGTAGCTCCAGCATTTTTCAACCCAAAAGGCATTACCTTGTAACAGTAGAGTCCTTGACTTGTGATGAAGGCGGTCTTCTCCTGGTCTTCTTCAGCCATTTTTATCTGGTTATACCCTGAGAAGGCATCCATGAACGTCAGTAACTTATGCCCGGCTGTGGAGTCCACGAGCTGGTCTATTCTTGGTAGAGGGAAGCTGTCCTTTGGGCATGCCTTGTTCAGGTCGGTGAAGTCTACGCACATTCTCCATTTCCCATTCGCTTTCTTGACCAGGACGACATTGGCGAGCCATTCAGGATAATACACTTCCCGGATGAATCCAGCTGTCAAGAGTTTGTTAACTTCCTCTGCAACTGCTTGATCTCGTTCTAGAGCGAAGGTTTTTCGTTGTTGCTGGACGGGCTTCCGTTCTGGGTCCACATTCAGCCTGTGTTGGATGACTTCTGGAGATATGCCCGGCATGTCCTCGTGACTCCACGCAAAGACATCTAGATTCTCTTTTAGGAACCTTATGAGTCTTGTCCTCATCTCGGGGCTCAGCGTCGTCCCTATCTTAGTCGTCTTGTTCACATTTCCTTCTACCAATTCCACTGTTTCCAGGGCCTCTATCCCGTCTTCCTCTTTTTCTTCAATCATCCACGTGTGGTTCTCTTTTCCAGCTAGGACAGCTTGATAACATTCTCTTGCCAGGACTTGATCACCATTCACTTCACCAATGCCATTATCGGTTGGGAATTTCACCTTCAAACAGTAGGTTGACGTCGCCGTCTTCCACTTATTGAGGGTGGGCCTCCCAATGATGACATTGTAGGAAAGGGACAATCTACCACCAGGAAGTCTACTTGTTTTGTCAATTGCACTGGATAGGTCCCTGCCGTCACCGTCAACGTCACTATGCCTCTGGGGTAGACCCTGTCTCCGCTGAAACTGACGAGTAGAGAGTCAAAAGGGCGAAGTCTTTTTGGATCTAATCTCAGCTGCTGGAAGGCTGGGAAGTAAATGATGTCCGCGGAGCTTTCGTTATCAACAAGGATTCTTTTGGTATTAAACCCTTCTATATTCAGCATTATGACTAGGGGATCATTGTGGGGTTGCTTCACTCCCGTGGCGTCTCCTTTGCTGAAAGACATGTCCTGGTATGTTCGTCGGTGCTTTGACGAAGGTACAATGTGGATGCTATTCACCTGTCTCTGGTATGCCTTTTTGAGTGATCTGAACGATCCTCCTAAGAATGGTCCTCCTGTGATCGTGTTTATCTCCCCGATCACCTTATGTGGAGGCTGGGACGGATGGTCGTCATCCCGGGAGAAGGCTTCATGCTGGATTTTATTGTCGTCCCTGAACTTACTATATTCTCCTTTCTTTACGTACTTCTGTAATTTCCCTTTCCGTATTAACTCCTCTATTTGCTCCTTTAGATCTCTGCAATCCTCTGTGTGGTGGTCGTGGTCTCTGTGGAACCGGCAATACTTGTTCTTGTCCCGGACATTGGGGGATGAGTGTAATGGCCTGGGCCATTTGAGATAATGCTCGTCTTTGATCTGCGTGAAAATTTTGTCAACAGGCATAACCAGGGGAGTAAATCTTATCGTCCGAGGACTTTTATCATCCTTCCTCCTGTTCCCGTCATTGTTCCGACGGTCTGGTCGATCTCTCTTTTGCCCCCTATGGTCGTCTTCCCTCTTGGCCATGTCTCTTGGCTTCTCGGTATCTTTTATGGCAGCTAGAGCATCTTCCGCATTCATGTATTTTTGTGCCTTCAGGAGCATCTCCGCCATCGTCTTTGGGGGGTTCTTTGCGAGAAAGGCCACGAGGTCTCTGCACCTCAACCCTGCTTTGAAGGTCGTCAGCTGCACCTTGTCATTAGCTTCGTCCACCTCCAGAGTTTCTCGGGTGAATCGTTTGACATATGACCTCGGGGTTTCCTTCTCCCCCTGTTTTATGGTGAGTAAGTAATCTACTGGCCTCCTTGGGCGTTGCCCTCCTATGAAGTGGCGTAAGAAGGCACTACTCAGCTGATCGAAGTTGTCTATAGACGAGTTTGGCAACTTAGGAAACCATTCTCTTGCAGCTCCTTTGAGAGTTGTTGGGAAGGAACGGCACAGTATCTCGTCAGGTGGTTTTTGAAGTCCCAGAGTCGTCTTGAAGGTATTAAGGTGATCCTGGGGGTCTTTTAGTCCGTCGAACGGCTCAAGCTGAGGTAAGCGAAATTTTGACGGCACAGGTAATTCGAGTACCGCGGCGGTGAAGGGTGAATCCGTAACCCTTACCATTTTGTCTACGCTTCGGTCTGTCTTTTCTTTAATGGCACTCCTCAGCTCGTCCATTTCCTTCTTCATTTCTCGAAGGAGGTCCGAAATCTGCTCGTCCGGAGTAGTTGGTCTCTGAGGGGTTCCTCTCCATTGACTATCCCCTTCTTCCTCCAAGTTACCCTTGGACCGGTTCTCTTCCTGTTGAGACTGTTGAACTTGCTGGAGCCGTAGCTTCATTTCCTGGTTCTGTTTGGTGAGTTCTTCAATGGTGGCTGCAAGGGCCTGGACTTGCTGGGCCAAGGCTGCTGAATCTGGGTTGGATTCCATCTGAATGTAGAGGGTTGACGGAAACTACGTTTTCAGATATGAATCTGAAAATATTGTTCCCACAGACGGGGCCAAACTGATGAGGTGAAAACTCGTCAATGGCAGTAGGCAGATGGAACTCCCCGTCAGCAGTTGGTTATCTTCAAAAAGGGGTCACCGGTGTGGTGCCTGCCACAACGCCTCCGATGCCAAAGTTAGAACAATAAAGCAATTCACAGAACTAGAAAGTAATAGGTATTTTTTTAGAGTCTTAGTATCTATGTACCTTATGCTGCCAATGTGAGGACTTTATATATATGAGCTTGACTGCTAGCCGTTGGGGTGTTAATGCCTCTCTCTTGTAACGCCTTCAGCCCAATTATGGGGCTTTTATTAGGCTCCAACGGTCTATTTTGCTGGTTTCGTAACTGTCCAGGTTATTTGCTGGCGCCATTGAATGATTTTCTTTTCCTCATCGGTGATGACTTCAAGATTTACCTCGTCACTAGTGTTGACCCCGTCAAGGTAATGTGATCTCGTCATTCCCATCAGGAATAATGTAAGGGTAGTGTGTGAAAGAGTGTGAAGAAAAGCTCAGAAGTGTGTATTTTGCAGGGACTCGCGACTGGATCTCATGAGTGGCTTGTGACTGGCAAGTTGCCAAAAGAGGCACGCGTATGAAACATGCAGAGGAGCTGAAGAGTCACGCTAGCTGTTACATTTCAGGACAAAAGTCCTAGGCTGGCCAGGCAGTTAGCTCGCGACTTGAACTCGCAACTTAGTCCTGTCACGAGGCCAAATCGCCAGACCACTCTGTTTGGGAAAAACTGACCTTTTGCATTCTAAACACACACCAGTATAAATACTCCTTATACCCACGAAATGTAGAGAGCTTCTAGAGAGAATTTTGAGAGAGAAACCCTAGAGAAAAAAAAGATTGACTCATCCACAATTTTCATCCTTTGATTCTTCAAATTCCTCTACTTTTACCCTCTCCATTGTTACATCCTTGAGAGGTACATTTGCCAAAACCTTTTCTCACCATACCCTTATCTGTGAGGAGGCTGTTTGGTACTTGGGAAGCAGTTAGGAAGAGACCAATTGATATTGGTTGATGCTATGGGCTATAGTGGAATCCGGTAAGCTAGAGAAGATAAAGGTTCGGCGTAACCTCGTTAGAGCAAGAAGCTTGGAGGGCTTAAGTACACTGGGTAGATTAGGCTTGGAGGGTCTTTTACTGTTCATGTATCCTAACTTCATTCTTTAGTGGATTATTGACCGCTTGGAGTGCGGTGGAGAGGTTTTACGCCGAGGACTTCAGTTTCCTCTTCGATAACACATCGCTGTGTTGTTTTTGTGTTTGCATCTCTCTTCCCTTAATCTTTGCCATTTAATTTCTGTTGTGGTTGTGATTTTATTCAGTTTAAATTGTTTTATCAATTCTGTTTTAATCTTATGTTCATATTCTGCACATACATTGTTTGATAATAAGCTTGAATTGGTAATTTGTAATTTGGGGGTTTAAACATTCAAGGCGTTTTACACACTATTTGAACATTCAGTCTTGATCTTCTTGGCAAGAGTGATTGACTCAACGGTTTTGATCTTCTTCACAGAGTCCTCTATAGAGTGGGCGGCTCCCTCTCATGCATAGTTCTTCAACTCGATCGTAGCTTCAACAATGGCAGGTGGCTCCCAGTGAGTTCCTTCTTTCCTCAGTATCAGTACCGTCTATATAATCTGTGGGCTTCACCATCAATCTCCATATCTATGGGCTTGTCAATCGCAAAAGCATCCAAGCACTCTATGCTATCCATCTACTCACCAAACAAATCTTGCTTCCCTTTGTTGTTTAGGTGGGTGCATTGAGAGAGGTATTCTAACTCGTTCCCTTCCATCTTCTTATTATCTGTTTGTTTTTAGACCCCTTAAAACACAATTGAATTAATCTAGTAAATTAGCTAAGTGAATACTTAGTTCAAATTTCAGATCTAGGTTAACACAATTATATAGTTATATCAATATAAAGTGCGGAATATAAAGAACACAAAGATATGATGACCTAGGAAACCAAATAAGTAAAAACTTGGGGAGGATTTAACCTAGCTATCCTTAAGGCAAACCTGAATCCACTATGAAAAAATCGAAGTTTTACAATAGGACTTAGACCACTAACATCTTATTGCTACCCACCAGTAGAAACTTATTGACACGACCACGTGCAAGCTCCGAGACCACGGACTCCTTCTTTCTTGGATTCTCCAGCAACTACAAGTACACCCACTTGTGTTTCTTTAAGCTCTTTAATGTAGCAACTGAATCGATTACCAAGTTCTTGACATAGTCTTGAATCTTGGAAACCCTAAGTATGTGTGAAGGCAACCACCTCTTGATCTCACAAAAGATTCACACACGCAGCATAATGGACAACCAAAAATGTGGCTAGGGTTTTCCCTTTTATACTTAAGACAAAACATAAAACCCTATACGACAAAGGGGCTTGGGCTGAGTTGGAAAATTCTGCAGAAAAACATTCTGCTTGAGTTTCGATCGATCGAGTCTAATTCTCGATCGATCGAGCCAAACAGAATTGCACAGTAAATTCTACAGTAACTCGATTTCAACTTTACATAAAACACATATACTTTGAGCAAATCTAAACAAGACTAAAACCTATGTTGATTATGGTTTGCCAACAATACAAATTAGAGTTCTAATACATTAATTCCTAATCCTTAGAACCTAACATTATCATCTTCAGGGCTATCCAGTGTTATGTTTCTAAGACTGTGGACCATCAGTTTTTGGTCTAGAGCGGCCAATCTAGCATCTATATCATCTTCTCCCTTAGTGTACAGGGTTAGCGAGCAAGTTTTGAATTGTGAAATGACCCCAACTCTGGAATCTCTTTACCATGCTTGTCATATTGAGGACCTGACTTTGAACTAACAACAGTAATACAGCTCCAATCTGAGAGATGCCTATAGTCTACATCATCGGCTTCTCCAATCTCCTCTCCTGTAGTTTCTAACACATTTTCTAGCCTGTATTGATCACTGTCAGCTTTGCTTCCCATGTCTATAGGTTTAACTTCGGCATTATCCTCTATATATTCATCATAATAGTCTACATCATCATCATAGTCTTTATAATAAAGCCAATCATCTTCATATTCTTTACCACTAGGGGGTTCACCCCAATCATTGCCACTGTATTGGCTATCATAGTCTTCACTATCATTACTTTCACTATCACTATTGCTATCGTCATCACTGTGTCCACTGTCACTGCTGTTGCTGTCACTACTACTATCAATCTCGTTGTTACTACCCTTATCATCATCACTAGGGGCCTCTCCCCCTTCCTCATCACTTGTTCTTACTTCATACGGGCTCTTTAATGCATGTTGTCAAGCCTCCCAGTACTTTTCTTCTTCTATATTGCAAATGGCATCTCCTAGAAGCGTAGTCATTGCGTCAAGGTCCATATAATCAACCTAATCAGTAAGAACCCAGGTTATGTCTTCCTTCTTTAGTTCTGGAAGCTTGTTGTTGCAACCAAATAGTAGCTTGAACCTAGACATCATAGTTCTAGTCTTAGGATGAAATCTTGGTTCAGGAAATCCCCAATAGAATTGACTATCTTCAGCTTTGACAAACTTTCCGTTCAATGTAGGAGTATAGGGCTTTAGGGGTTCCGAAGGAAAAGGAAGTCCCTTTGCTTTGGCCTTGGCACAAGCCATTCTTCTCACTTCCATCTCTGACTAGTCATCATCAGTGGGCTTATAGCCTAGCCTAAAAGGTGGTGTGGCAATAGGAATCATCGGAACTTGAATAGTTGGCTTCTTTACAGTCTTCCCCAAGTTCATTCCTATAAGGTAATTCATTTTCCTCATCATTGCCACCACATTATTGTTGCTGTAGGGAGCAAAGTCCATAGGGATCTTCTCCACTTCC
This sequence comes from Quercus robur, assembly GCF_932294415.1. Taxonomy (NCBI): domain Eukaryota; kingdom Viridiplantae; phylum Streptophyta; class Magnoliopsida; order Fagales; family Fagaceae; genus Quercus; species Quercus robur. The sequence goes on from NC_065538.1 coordinate 26,871,321, forward strand.
TCTTCCTTTCTTTCAAAGCCAGGCCTCTCAATTTCAAAGCCATCCAAGGTCAATGACTCCTTCTCAAAGTTGATACCAAAAATGGGCTTAGGTGCAGTCAAAGTATCACCATAGATGGTAAGTATAGCTCCTTCATGTGGAAACTGAACCTTTTGGTATAGGGACGAAGGTATGGCCTCTGTGTCATGGATCCATGGTCGCCCAAGGAGCATGTTTAAGCATGATGCTATATTCAAGACTTGAAATTCCACCTTCTTGATCATTGGCCCTATAGTGAGCTCCAGTGTTACAGTTCCTATGACCTTCCTTCTACTATTGTCATAAGCTCTCACATGTTGATTAGTTGGCATAAAATCTTCAATACTTAAGCCCAAGCAACTTGCAGTCTTTAAAGGACACACATTTAAAACACTTCCATCATCAATTAGAACCATCAGAATCCTCTTACCTTTGGCATCTACAGTAATGTGCAATGGGTCATTGTGGTGCTTCCCCTTCTTTTTCAAATCTTTGTTAGAGTAGGAAATAGTGAGTTCCCTACTTATAAACCCAATCATAGCATTTAGATCTTGAGAAGTAGTGGTTGTAAGGACTTGGATTTGATTAAGAAGGTTTACCAGATTTTGGCGATGCTTGTATGAGGCCATGAGTAAAGCCTATAAAGATATGTTGGCTTGTGTCTTCTATATTTACTTGAGGAGCTCATCTTCTTCAGCAAGTGTTTGTTGGGTGGCTTTATTCAAGGCTTCTATCGGGTTGTCTGTCTCCAAATAAGGGGATTTGAAGTGTCTTCCCCCCTTATGATATGAGCAACTTTTGTTGGGTCATTAGGGTCGATATCTTGGGGTTTAAAGTGTCTCCCCCCATTTGTGAATGTTGGGTTACTTGATTGGGGTTTGAAGTGTCTCCCTCCATATGTAGGTGCTTGATTATTTGATTGGGATTCGAAGTATCTCCCCCCGTTTATGGATGTTGGGTAATTTAATTGGAATTTGAAGTGTCTCCCCCCATTTGTGGATGTTGGGTAATTTTTGGTTTCTGGTACATCTTCACTCCATATATCATATCCTGCAGCAGACATCATACCCATCAACTCTTCCCAGGTCATCATAAAGCACTCAGGTAGGTCATAGATCAATTCAGATGGGTCCTCTTTACTTTCCTCTTCAGTCATCAAGTAATTAATCCTCGGTCCTCTCCCAAAATTGTGGTCGGGTAAGGGATTATTAGTGATGCTCGGCCTTGTAGGCGGTGCAATCACCTTATTGTCTATTAAGTCTTGAATTGCATGACGAAGGCCAAAACACTTGTCAGTATCATGGCCAGGGCGTTGGTGGTAGGTAAATCTCTTATTTACATCAAATCTTACAGGCAGTTGGTTCAGAATTGGTCTTGGGTCTAAGGGCTTTAGTAACCCTTTTGCTTTTAGCTTCTCAAATACTTGGCTCACAGCATATACAACTCATGAAACTCCCTCCTAGGCCTTGGAGGTGGCCCTTATGATATTTGCACGGGTGCAATAAGTCGATAAGGATAATTTTTGTAGATATTAGAAACTTCTGCAATTTTAGAACTAGATCCTAAATTCTTTTTAAACCTAGATGGGTCCTCATTCTTTATAGTGCCATTATTTATTGCATCTTCAATTTGGGTTCCAGTAGCAATCAAAGCTTTAAAATTAGGGAAATATTGCTCAAACAAGTACTTATGGTATACAGGTACTAAATTATTTACAACCATAACTAATTATTCTTCTTCACTTGGCCTATTCATCATCTGTGCAGCTTTGGACCTCCACTTGGTAATGAAGGTAGAGAAGGATTCTTTCAACTCTTGCTTCATGGTCTCAAGATCCCTCCTTGTTATATCCATCTCTATGTTGTATTTGTATTGATTGTGAAACTCACGGCAAATGTCCTCCCAACTCCTTGCTCTAGCATCATCCAGGTTGAGGAACCATCTAAGAGTGGCTTCAGTCAACGTATTTTGAAACATTTGAGCAAGTAGTTCTTTAGTTGCTCCTAGGGTTGCATAGCCCTCATGTACATCTTCAGATGGGACTTTGGGTAGCCAGTCCCATCAAACTTGTCCAAGGTTGGCATCTTGAACTTAGGAGGCAATCTCATATTAGCGTAAAGTGAGAGTGATTGGTAGTCCATGAGGTCTTCCATCTTACGAGCTCTCCTAATCATCTCTTCCACCTTATTTATCCTCTTAGTGATCTTCTTCTCTCCCTCCATGGTTGGGAAATTAAGGTCAGTCTTGCTCTCCTCTTGGCCACTCTTCAGGTTCTGAAACTGTTGTACCATAAGGTTCATGTCCCCCCTCAGCTGGATTTGACTAGCTACCATGGTGTTTAGTAGCTCTTGGGTGTTCATGGGTTCTTTAGTGTTTGGATGTTCTTCCTCTTCCACCATGGTGACATGATCTTCAGCCTTCTTATGGCTTGAACTGTCTTTTAGGTCAAAAATGGGATTGTGATGTTGCAGTAGCGGAGTGTCTTCTATGCTCACGAGCTTTAGTATTGTAATGGGAGTGACAGGCTTGGAACTGGAACTATTAGCTTGAGTGTCGGTCTTGGGTTGTCTTTGGAACCTTCCCTCTGATCTTGACCAAATTCTCCCCTAATATAAGGCTTGGTTGGGTCAATCACAGTTAAGTCCCCATCTATATCAATCAATCAAACAAACACACACAACATGCAATGCAATTTTAACATGGACCAACCTAAGAGTAGGTTCTAGGTCATTACGTTGTAGGGTGGGTTTGTTGTTTTATTGTTTTCCATAGCTAGGACGTTACACTTCCAAACTTGTAATGTAATGAACATTGCGTTGGTCCAAATGGCATGGTCTATCCTTTACAGTAAGCAAAAAATGATCCAGTGACTTTAGGTTATGAGTTGGTGAGCTCGCCACTAGGTACCCGAATCTAATGAAGACCGGTGATCCATGGTTACTACCACCATATTGTTGAGGTGGGTGCATATATATTTGTTGTTTTGATGGCATACACTATGACAGTTAGGGAAAGCTCTTGACAAACAATACAAACACAAATATCATACAACATCTCAAGACATAAATAAAAAAACAAACAACAATATCATGCAAGACCATGCAAAAGACGACAAGGGTATATATTTGGTCACTTAAGTTTAATATGAAGCTTAGCCCTCGACATCCCCAGCGGAGTCGCCACTGTGAGAGACTGCAACTTATTAAGAGGGTGCTCTTAAAAAAGAGATTTGGGTGCTTTTTCAAGGAACCTCTCTTTTTAGGTAAGTGGTTATTTTTTATACAAAAAATAAGAAAAAATAAATACAAAATTACATGACTAAAATGCTTCATTGTCATTGATTGAATAGAAATAAATACAGTCTTGATAAATTGAATCTTACAAGGCCTTGAGTCCTAGTTACAATCTACCAAAAGAATACATGCCTTTTTGTCCTAGTTACAATCTACCTAAAAACCCCATCAGATGATTTTCAGGTCACCACTCCCAAAATTCCACTATTATCACAACAAGCGGTTACAAGTAAAGGAATCCCAAGTATCTTACCAACCTACAGTTGAACCCTTACCCCAATACCCAATTGGATTTGTTTTGTAGTGATAGTTCCCACTTTCGATGCACGGCTCCCAAGTATGTGACTAACCAATTGCGCAGATCCAAGTACGCGACTTCAATCAACAACTAAGAAGGTTGTTGGCTGCAAAGTTCTTCAGTTCATCCACATGATGAAGATCAAGAAGATGCTTGGTCACAAAACCCTACGGTGCACATACATAGTAACTTCTTCAAAAGAAAGAGATGAACTAGGGCAAGAACTTCATCTCCGGTCACAATTTGCTTGAATAGAGTTTGCTCAATGCTTGTGCAACTTGTGAATTGTTTGAAGGCCCTTAAAAGAATCCTTTTATATGTCTAGGGTTAGGAGAAAAGAAAGCCCAAAGACACATTCACGGATCCCAAGAAAATCATATCAGAATTTTGAAATTCTTAAACCTCGACAGATAGGAGGTGTCGAGTAGGTGTCGAGCACACGAGCTGAAACAGCTTTCTTAAGCTTGATAGATGCAGCTGTCGAGCTTTAATGAATTTGCACTATTTAGCTTGTTTCTTGGACAGATTTGAATGACTTCAACACTTGATCTTGAAATCTTGTTTCTTGAAATATTAAAAACACCTAGATCTACCCAATTACAAGTAAAGTGCGTTTTGTCAAAGGATTAGCTAATTACATAAAAGAATGACATATGTTCTTAACAAGTGAAACACATATGTTCTAACAAATGTATCCTCTTTTTTAGAAAAACGTTTAGATTTGTTTTGTGAATAAGAAAAATTAAGATTTGTAAAGAAAAATCAGATCTGTTTTTATGTAGATAAAAAAAAATTATATTTGTAAAGAAAATCAAATTTATTTTTATGTAAAAGAAAGAATAAGGTTTTTGCTAAAAAAAAATCAGATCTGTTTTGGAGAAAGTTAAAAATGGTGATTTTTATTAAGAAAAATTGCATATGTTTTGTGTATAAGAAAAAAACTAGATTTGTAGATAAAAAAAATCAGATCAGTATTTTTATGAATAAAATGAGAAAAAGACTTTTTAGAAGAGGAACTACACTCATGAAATAAATCTTTTTTACATACATCAATCAAAAATCATTCAACTTTTAACTTCTTTTAAATTTCAAAATCTGCTATTTTGTGACAAAGAAAATTTTCTTAAAAAAAATCCGATCTCTATTTAATGAAAACACAAAGAGTTTTATAGTTAAAAAAATCAAATTTGTATTTAATGAAAATACAGATCAGTTTTGTGTGTTTAAAAGAAATCAGATCTACATTTAACGAAAATATAGATCAATTTTGTGTGTTTAAAAAAATCAGATCTGTATTTAATGAAAATACAGATCAGTTTTGTGTGTTCAAAAAAATCAAATCTGTATTTAATGAAAATACAGATCAATTTTTAATTTAGAAAATCAAATCTAAAAAATTCAGATAAGGTTTTAATTTAAAGAGATCTTTGCTAATTAGCAGATTTTGAGATTCAAGAGAAAGATTACAACAAGCAAAAGAATCATCTAAGGACATATTTAAAGAAAAATTTCAAACCAAACATGGTAATTGCATCAAGAATAAAAAATAATAAAAATATCCTAAACCTATTCATGAGCGTGCTCTTCTTAGTGTAGGAATATTTTAAGACTCAAAGAAATTTATTCAATTCTATTTGAAGCCTAAAATATTTTGCTTACAGAAAAGAAATTCTAAGGCAAGAGCCTCCAGAATGTCTTTAACCTAAAAGGGAAAAAAGAAGAAGAGGAGAGTCGCGAGGGGGGGGGGGGGGTTCAGAAAGCGTGAAAAAGTGTGCTAAATTTTGAGAGGCGTCCCCTATTTATAGAGGCTATGATATTCAAAAAATTAGCCAAATGATCAGAATACAAATTGGGACGCGTTCTTATCTTTAAAAAATCGAAAAGGATCAGATTTATCTCAATCCAGGAACCCTCGGGCCGTGCCCATAATTTGTGCCAATTGGCACTTGAGAAGTCTTGATTATCCACAATGATTCAAGTCTCTACAACAATGATTATCTTATAGATAAACACTCCAAAAGTCTTGATTATCCACAATTTTATACTTATCTGATTATCTTCTTTACTCCCATGCAAGCAGCCTATTTTTGACACTAACAACCAATCACAAAATTATTTAATTAATTTTAATTGTCTATCCAATCAGAATTAATTTAAATTAATCATGTGTGGTTAGTTCCACCTAGACAAAATGCATGCAGACTATGCAAACATGATCATGTGATATCTTTCAATCTGACGGTCTGATTTGGAAATTGGATATACCGTCGCGACCATTAGAACCTCAAGATCATTTTTATGATATGCAATAAATGAATTAATGCATGTAATGCAATCATGAATTTTGGGTATATGAATGGCCATTCTAGTCATTTTTCTTGATTAAATTATGGGTGTAAAATCGAGTGGCCACACTCATTAATTTTTTAAATCAACCTTTTTTGAAAACAAAAATTTAAAATTTTCAAAAATCATGTATCAACTTGCAAACTAGGTGCATTCGGGCATGCTTCAACCATTTTTGAAAAAATCATCTTTTTCTAAAAAAGTTCAGGGTTTTTCAAAAAAAATCATCATCTTCTTCTAAAAGATTCAAGGTTTTCAAAAATCAAGTATCAATTTGCAAACTAGGGGCATTTGGCCATGCCTTGTTCATTTAAAGAAAATCATCATCATAATTATCATTTTTTTTTTAATCAAGATTTCTAAAAATCATGCATAAATTTCTAAACTAGGGGCATTTGGTTATGCCTCATGTGGTGAGATCACCCATGTCAAGACCTGTCATGGTAAATTTAAATCTTTACACCACAAAGCTTCATCAGGTATATTTTAAACTTGTATGAATTAGATCCTTACAAGTCCAAAGTCATCATAGATCAAAGAGCTAACATTGAGAGTAAATACAAGTATCTGACTAGGGGATGTTTTGTCTTTTGCTTGAAAATAAAAGATATAGTCAAACATCATTTTGACTCCTAGTTTATCGATGGGAAGATCTTCTTGGCCCTCCTCTAGAAGAATCACCTTCTACATCCCTTTATTGTTCTTGGTTAGTATGAAGTTGAGGCTTTGGCTGCTTGTCCTAAAACTCGAGGTTCATGATCCTTTCTTCCAAAGCTTGTGTGTTGATATGGACATAATGGGGAGTTGCCACCTAGTTTTTTTAATGGTCTAGAAGCCATATATATAGCGTCCTCTTGAGGAAGGACCTTTTTGATCTTACTACCAGAGATATGGGTTCAGATTTTAGGTATGGTCTTGGGAAGGTGTTAGGAACCCAAAATCGCCCAACCCTAGGGTTGGCTTCCTCTCATTGTGTCTTATATCTTAACCATATTGAAGACATATTCAATATTGTATCTATACTCACACAAACACTAGCATACATCTAAGCATACAACATGGCATCAATCATCCTAAAAACCCTAAACATACATCTATCATGGCATATCACAATTCAAGCCTAACATACATCTATCATGCTTCTCATCACATCATGTTATTCATTCAAGGCAACAAGCAAATCATGGCAGAAAAACAAGCATAGAAAGATCCAAGCAACATGTGATTACATGTGCACATTGGAAACACTCATCCAAACAAGCATGTTCATACTCGTTATCAAAGCAAGATCATATTCAAGAGATGCATGTTTATGTGAATGCATGACTTACCTCACTTACTTTGTTGTATCTCAGCACCTATGTCATAAATGCATGAATATGTGAATGTTTGTTTATGGCATCAAAGCAAAGAAACACAAGATAAACCCTAATTTAATCATGTGAAGGACAAACGAACAACAAACATAGAACAAGGACTCATATCTATAAAAAGGGATCAAAATAGAGGCATAATATGTGAAACGAATGAAGAAAACAAAGCAGAAAACTTAAACTTGGGTTTCTGGGCAGCGGTATGCGCATGCAGCCAAGATGATGCGCATGTGGGTTTCAGCCCAGAAACCCTAGCCACGAACACAGCAAAATAGAAAACAGAGTAAGACTTCAAAAAAATAAATCTAACAACCTAACATGCTTTGAAACATAAAAACTACACAACCTAAATTAAGAACAACTATATCAAAGATACACAAACAAAATCTATTCCTAACATGCATTGGATCTAATAACAAACGAAAGCAACACTTAACACATCAAAACCTATTCATCAATATATCAAATCATTCAACTCTCTAATCAAAACATGATGAGACAAAACAAAACAAAATTAAACAAAACAAAAAATATTTCTAAGAACATATGATATATATATATATATATATCGAATATGAACAACAAGAACACAAGTTATACAAAACCAAAATTAAGGAAGAGCCATGAAGAAAGACTTGCCTTGCTTATGGAACACAACTTGTTTGATATTTAATCAAGCCCTCAATGCTTACACAACAAGATTCAATGATAGTCAAGGTAATCAAAATATTCAATAGTTCATAGGTAATCACAACTCAAAATAAAAGATGTTCTTGAAAAGATTGTTTGAAAAAGGTTTTTTGATTTGGATTAGAAAGTGGTTTCTGCCCTAATGAGTAATAGAGAGAGGTTTTTTGAAAAGCCAAAAACGTGTTTAGTGCTTGATGTCCAAAAAAATCAGAGTTAGAAAAGGGTTTTGGAGAAATTTAGGTGAAAAATTAACTCTCTCTCGCTAGTGTTTGAGTTTGGAGGCATAAGGATGTATTTATATGTTCAAACTAGGGTTTCCAGGCTTATTTTTAGGGTTTTGGATGTTCTAAAGGGTCTAGGGGCCGGGCCCTATCAAAGAGGGAGGCTTTGGGCCCTAAAACCTGAAGTTCTAGAACAGGCTCTGCGTACATAGGTTTGTGCATGTGTACGCATGAAGTTTCATGCGTACGTATACATCCCCATAAACCCTAATTCTAATAGCTCTAATGGCCCAACTTTGAACCGTCATAACTCACTCAATTTAAGTCCAAATTAGGCCAAATGTGTGTCATAATTGAAGCCCAGGATATCTAGTTTCCAATAAAATAAATCTTGCTCAAAAAGTCTTTATGGATAAAAATTTATGGTCAAAACAATGAGCAAAGTTCATTTTTTAGTATTGTTTTTAAAGCGATATGAGCACTCTTGAGTTGTGATTACTTCCAAACTATCAAAATAACTTCAATTACCTTTTGTAGACATGTAAAGCTCATCATTGGGACTAGGGACTAAAGTTTATTAATCGAGTACAATATAGGGTGTCTAGAGTTGGCATTGGCATTTGCCATCTGATTATTCTGAAAAATCATCAAAGACAAGTGTCAAGTCCATCACTATGAATTTCAACAAAAGGATCATATAGAAGGATTATTTCTTACCCAGTTCAATTCATTTAGCACATATTGAGAAGATTGTGTGCATGTGACCCGCTGCAAACCCCCAATCATCCTCATGCTTTCCTCCACAAGGTCGACACCAATCTATAACATAAAACCCAAATTTAAAAATAGCCAAGAGGACAAAGAGTATGAGATAAAAGATCAAAAGGGTTTGGAAATATAACGGGCAATTCCAAGGAACATTCTAAGCATATTCAGATCGGTCTAAGTTCACAAAGCTATAAGATCCATCAAGATTCATGTCTCATATTGCCATGCCAGAAAATTGGGGTATGTCTCCACAAAAAAAAAAAAAAAAAAAAAAAAAAAAAAAAAAAAGCATGAGGACAACTAACATTGCTAGGCGGAGAAGGATTGGCTCTATCTTGAAATGAATCCCTCACTCCATGGGATGAAGCCTAAAGATGAAACATTCAAACATCAACTAAGCCATGACAAAAATGGCAAAGATGATGCAAATTAATTTGGGAAAAGAGGAAGCTCACCGATGCTTCAGAGGCATCAACTAAGCGACCCTACAAATGAGTCGTGATGAATTCAAGATAGTCCCTAGGTATCCTAGGATTGGTATGGCCAACTCTTGCATTGGCTACTTCATCATCAATTAAAGGGTTGGCTAACCAAACCAAAGGACAAGGGTTGATAGGAATCACTTCAGGAGGGTACACATGGTAAACCTATGGAAGCACTTGATCTCCAAGATACCAATACTTCCCACGGCCACATTCAAATAAGACATGACGCTCATTCAACTCCAGAGCCAATGTACATTCAACATAACCCTCACATCCCTCCCAAGGATTCAAGTTCATCTAAAATTCACGAGTCCAAAATTTAAAAGACATATCCACATGAAATAAATCAAATCAAACTTCCATCAATGAAGACAAAAAGAAGAAGGGGAAACTCACATCTCCAATGTCTAAGCTATCAATCACCATTTGCCAAGCCTTCAAGGAGCACTTTGGAAGTGTTGATAGGTGGTTCTTGGGCATCCAATGTAGGAACCTTGGAAATTCATAGCTATGGCTCAACTCTGAAATATTCATACATCCAAACCAACGAAAATAAACAGTTTTCAACAACAATACAAATAACCTTTGCAAAATACGCATGATCAAATTTTTTTTTCTTATCGACCAAACAAACGGTGCACCTCCTAGACTTGAAATACTATGCCTGGATTGCTAGGTCATAAATTGTAGTAGAGTAGCATAAGCCATGCCACCCCAATCATAATTGTGAATGTGCCTAATATCCCTCAAACTCCATAAATAACAAAGACTCACAGTACTCCCCAAGTCAGGACATAAAAGACTCCCAATGAAAAAAAGCATGAACATCCGAGTGCCAGTTTCCACTCTTACACTTTTCAATATTGAAATCTAGCCACATTAGAGACACATTGTTACCATAAACTCTAGGTGGGTTCACACCTAAGTAATCTTTGACCTCATTCGGTGAAATGGTGTCACGACCTTCAATCCTTTCACCACCCAATTTCAAGCCAGTAATGATTGAAAAGTCATAGGGTGTTAATATCACTTCACCAATACCTAAAAAATGGAAAGTACAGGTGGTATCCCAAAACCGTTCAGATAATGCCACAATTAGTTGAAGATCCTTATATTCAGTGGTATAATAATTCCAAAGAGCTTGAAGAAAGATCCCAAAACTGGCATCATTGATAACCTTTCTAATGTCTGGTGACAACACATACCAACTTTGCTTCCACAGTTGAAGACTACCCCAACTCTTAAGGTTCTACACCAAACAAAAAATGCCCCACATTAAAATATGATCAACCACAAAATTTTTCAATTATCATAACATCCACAAAAATGTCCAATTCAAAGAGACGTTCATTCACAAATAATCTTGCCAACCTGATGAAAATGCCTATAACAGATACCATTATGATAACTCTCACAAGTTAAAACTTAACAATGCCCCCGGCAACAATTCAAAACAGATTTTTTTTTTCCATATCCATGAATTCATTCAACAAACAAAAATAAAAAAAAAAAACAAAAAAAAAAACAACTTCCATACTCATGAAAAACAATGTCTAAACATCAAAGCAAAATTTTCAATACCCATCAAAAAATGAGTTTTTTCAATCATGTCTACATATCAAATTCCCATAATTTCATACCAATTGAAAATCAAAAATAGAAACTCATCCACCAATGCCCAAAAATTAAATACAATGCAAAGTTCCACAAATCATCAACATTATCCAAATTTGACAATCTCAAACAATCCAACAATTCAAAATGACTTAAAAAAATCAACATGCCCATACACAACAAATTTCCACCCAAATCATACAATATTTAAGAATTCCCAAATGAGTAAATAGTAACAAAATGACAATGTCCATCACAAATTTCTCAAATACCCAGCCAAAATTAACAAGTTAACCAAAGAAACAAAGAATGAACTCACAACCCAAAAACTCAAAGATCTGAATTTTTTTTTTAAGGACTCAGTCAAACTTGAGTTAACTCACCCAAAAAAAAGAAAGAAAGGAAAAATAGAAGAAAATTAAAAAAATATCACAAAGATTTTCAAAATAAATTATGGTTGAGATTAAAAAAAAAAAGAGAGAGAGAGAGATTTTTTGATTCTGCAAAAAAGAATGAAAAGGTAAAGAAGGGAAAGGAAAAATTGTTTCTAAAATTTTTCAAAAACGTTTCTAAAATTTGTGGCGTCAGTTTCATTAACAAAGAATTTTTCAAAAAAAGGGAAAAAAATTATTCAAATTTAAAAAAAAAAAAAAAAAAAAAAAAGAGGGGAAAGTTTTTTTTTTTTGATTGATTTAGCAAAAAAGGGGGGGGGGGGGTGGAGGAAAGAAAAATTTTCAAAAAAATGAAAAACAATGAGTGGTTTAAATTTTAGAAGAAAAGGGGGAAAAGATAGATACTTCACCTCACCAAAATTAATCATTTTCATAAAACTCACATTTGGTTCAATTTACTAGAATCTTGACTTGAAATACTTCTCGTCTATGTAGAGATTTTAGACTCGAAGGCCCAATCAATATTTCTTGTCTATGTAGAGATTCTAGACTTGAAGATTAAATCATCACTTCTTGTCTATCCAGAGATTCTAGACTTAAAGATCCAATCAACACTTCTTGTCTATGCTGAGATTCTAGACTTGAATATGCAAAGATTCTAGACTTAAAGATCCAATCAACACTTCTCGTCTATGTTGAGATTCTAGACTTGAAGATCCAATCAACACTTCTTATCTATGCAAAGATTCTAGACTTGAAGATTAAATAAATATTTATTGTCTATGCTGAGATTTGAGACTTGAAGATTCAATAAATATTTCTTGTCTATGCAAAGATTCTGGACTTGAAACACTTCTTATCTATGCAAAGATTCTATACCTGAAGATTGAATCAAGACTTCTCGTCTATGTAGAGACTTTAAACTTAAAGATTCAATCAAGACTTCTCGTCTATGCAGAGATTCTAGACTTGAAGATCCAATCAATGCTTCTTGTCTATGCAGAGATTCTATACTTGAAGACTTCTTGTCTATGCTGAGATTCTAGTCTTGAAGACCCAATCAATAGTTCTTGTCTATGCAGAGATTCTAGACTTGAAGACTTCTTGTCTATGTAGAGATTCTAGACTTAGAGATCCAATCAATGCTTCTCATCTATGCAGAGATTCTAGACTTGAAGACCTAGTCAATATTTCTTGTCTATGTAGAGATTCTAGACTTGAAGACCCAGTTAATATTTCTCATCTATGTAGAGATTCTAAACTTGAAAATCGAATCCATATTTCTTGTCTATGCAGAGATTCTAAACTTGAAAGCCAATCTCCATTTCCCATATGTGCAGAGACTCCAGACGTGGAATTCAATCATCTTTTCTTGTTTGTGCAGAGACTCTAGAATGAAAGCCAATCACTATTTCCCATTTGTGTAGAGACTCCAGGTGTGGAATTCAATTATCCTTTCTTGTCTATGCAGAGATTCTAGACTTGATAGCCAATCAGCATTTCCCGTTTGTGCAAAGACACCAAACGTGGGATTCAATCATCCTTTCTTGTTTGTGCAAAGACTCCAGACATGAAAGCCAATCACCATTTCCTGTTTGTACAAAGACACCAAATGTGGAATTCAATCATCCTTGCTTGTTTGTGCAGAGACCGAGACATGAAAGCCAATCACCATTTTCCGTTTGTGTAGAGACTCTAGGCGTGGAATTCAATAATCCTTTCTTGTCTATGTAGAGATTCCAGACTTGAAAATCAATCACCATTTCCCGTTTGTATAGAGACCCCAAACGTGGAATTCAATCATCCTTTCTTGTTTGTGTGGAGACTCCAGACATAAAAGCAAATCACTATTTCCTTAATACAAAGGTTCTTCATTCATCAAGCACATTAGATGTCAACATTTCTCATTTTTTATGTAAGACGATAAAACAATGTTACTACGTCCCAAGGTTCTAGGTTCCAGGGCTAGAAATTTCTTGAAAAATCAACCTCGATTAAATCATGGCTTCTAAAATTAGTGTGTCTTTATTTTACATTGACATTTTCTTTTCAAGCTCTGTCAATGACAGGCATTCTGTAGACACTCAATTTTGCACCCATAATTTAACCTTGGAAGATGACCAAAATAATCCTTCTAAATACCCAAAAATCATAATTGCATTTCATGTATTAAATCATTTATCAAATATTATAAAAATGATCTTGAGATTCTAATGATCACAACAATATGCCCGGTTTCCTAATCGGATTGTCGGATTGAAAGATATCACAAGATCAAGTTTTCACAATCTGTATGCATTCATTTAGGTGGAATTGATTGCATGTGATTAATTAAAATTAATTTTGATCGGTTAATAATTAAGATTAATAAAATGATTTTGCGTGATTGGAGGATTATTTTTTTTAAAGTGAGATTTGTTGCATGTAATTAAAAATAATTAAGCTGATAATATTTAAATACTGTAGATAATTAGGTTTTTGGGATAATTATACTCAAAAAAATTATTTTAAAAATCCCAATTATCACTTTGGGATGTGGTTTATCATGAAAATAACTCTAAAATTTGTCCAAATACAATTTTAGACTTGTAAGCACTTCAAAAAGTTGCTAATCAAGTAGTAGATTTCACATTCATGTTCTAGGGCACTTTTGTCATAGTAAAACTCGAAATTCAGACTAGGCTATTTCTGGCAAAGTTATAGGGAATTGAAGTTCCCTTCAGCTGTAAAACTTTTAGCTTAATCTGAATTTTTAGTAAAGAGATATGATCAAAATATTGAAATGTATTCTGATCTGAAAAATTAGCTTACTCTTATCCAAATCTCTTCTTTTTTTTCTTTTTCTTTTTTTATGATTTTCACCATGCGTTTTTTGCTTGTTTTTTAAGCTGATCTGACTTAATTTTTAAGCATCCCTAGCTTATTTTCTAAGCAAGTAACACCTCTATAAATAGAGGAGGCCTCTTAACATTCAGCACCCTTGGCCCCTTTGCCCCTTAACATTAAAGAAACTCTAGAAGTATGACTTTAAGATTTTCTTTCCTTTTAAGTGATAATTCTTTACGACTTACAGAGATTCACTCTCTTTAAAATCTAAAGCAATTCCCCCTGTAGAATTTGTTTGTTGTTCGTGTAATTGATGCAGGTATCACTTTTACTCCTTTATTAACATGCATGTTTGAATGTTTATTCTTTTATTAGCGTGCGTATCTAACTATACTTTCCAAGTTAACATGTGAACATTAATCTTTGATATGATTTTTCTTTTGAGTCTTTGTTTCATGATAAAAAATGCAATGGTTGTTTGATTCACATGTTTGATCATATAGATTTTGGATGTTCATGATATAATCTTAGATCTATAGTTCTTTGTTAATAAAAGCTTCAAGCCTTCAACTATGAAATTCTTTGTTTAAATTCATTCTTTTTCATAATAAAAAACCAGATCTGAAATTCTTTCTTTAAAACTCATCATTTTTCATAATTAAAAATCAGATCTAAAATTTTCATTAAAAATTCATCTTTTTCATACCTAAAATTGGATCTAAGTTTTTCTCACCAAAATTTATTGGAATCTAGATCTCCGCTTTGTCATCAAAAATATTTTTATAAAAATTGGTATCAGATCTTTTTTCTTAATATTGTTTTCCATATTAAATATGAAATTTGGTTTCTTTACACAGAAGAGTATACAGATCTGAAGTCTTGAAATAACATTTAGCCATAGATCTAAAAAGCTTACATAACATGTTGTATTTCATAATCTGTTGTATATCATTGTTTAAGGGCACCTAAATGATCATTTAAAGTCTAGAAGATCGGATTCTATCCCAGCAGAATGGGTGCCTATTATCTTCCCATTCTATAACCTAGCCCTTGAACCATAGGTTTTGGTTAGTAGAATAGTCCTTTATTTTTGTTTTGGTAGATTGTATGTAGGACCAAAGCTTTGTATTTTTTACATAGATTGTATTTAGGACCAAAACCTTGTAATGTTCTTCTACCAAATTGTATTTACATATTCAATTAATGAAAATTGAAGTATTTTAGATATGTATTTTTTATTTTTCTTATTTTTTGTAACATAAAAAATAAGTGGCGACTAAACGAAACCCCAAAAAAGAGAGGTGCCAATGCCTATCTCTTTTTGAGAGCTAGTTCAATCTCTCACAAGCTAGTTTTGCCCTTTAGACTCAGCTAGAAGATGTCACAGTAGAACAAAGTTCTTTGGATAAAGAGGTTTACAAAATGAAAGGAGAGCTAGGTGCTTTGAGCCATCTAGATTTCTCTTTTGAAAATATCAGTACCCTTACAAACATTTTTTAATTTTCAAGTTTGTAATATTTTATGGTCGTGGGAAACCCATTTGTTTGTAAACTTTATTAAGTTTTTATTCAGTTAGGATATTGAACTTTGCATGCATATCATGAACAGTAAAATACTCCCTCTGTCCCAAATTGTTTGACCTAGTTAGAAAAACTCAATTATTTAGGGAAACACCTTATCTCTTTGAAAAATTTTAAAAATTTCCTATATTACCCTTAAACAAATTTATCAAAAAATTATTTTAAAACATTATTTTATATATAATTTAAATAAAGATGACATGTATAGTGGATTTCAAAATTTAGGTTTTTATTTATTTTTTTATATTAAAAGAATTCTCCCACAAATAAATTAAGGGCATAAAAGGAAAGTTAATAAATTAATAGTGTTTGACTTTTCAAACAAGACATAATTTTAGGACATCCCAAAATGGAATACAAGTCAAACAATTTGGGAGGGAGAGAGTATAAAATAACTGAATGGAAAGGGTCTTATTTATAGAGTTTATAAACATTGTGGAACAAAAAGTATCAGGTTACAAAATTAAGCATAGTATTTATTAAGGTGAGTTACGCTAATGGGGCTATACGCCTTTGTACTTGCCTGATCTTTCAGCCAATAGTGTTTGGTCTGATGTGCTTCTTTCACAATGTAAGGTCCTTCCCATTTTGATGAAAACTTGTGTCTGACTACTCCAGCCACACCTTGTACATAAGGGGCTGTTTTCCAAAAAAAAAATTCCACTTGAGATTTTCTTTCTTTAACTTGGCCTTTATGCCTTGCCTTCATACTTGCCTAGTAAAGGCGATTATTAGAGGCAACATTGACGCACTGTTCTTTAATAATCTCCAAAATGTCTTTTCTGGGCATCCCTGCTATCTTTGCTAGCTTCACTACTGGCCTTACTAAATCTATTGGGATGACAACCTCTGTGCCATAAACTAAGGAAAAGGGCGGGGCTCCTATAACTTGTGATTTAGCTATTCTATGAGCCCACAGAGCTGTAGGAAGTTCCTCTCTCCATCCTTTTCCGTTCTCCTTAGTCATTTTTCCAAATATCTTTAGTATTATTTTGTTGGAGGCCTCAACTTGGTCATTTTCTTTGGGTTAATATGGTGTTGATGTCGTGTGAGTTATGGAGTACTATTTTGTTAAACGACGCACATCATTGTTTAGAAATGGTGTGCCGTTGTCATAAATGAATTTGTTTGGTACCCTAAAACAACAAATCATATTTTCCCTCAGAAAATTAGCCATTAAGCTACTTGTTGCTTTCTTCACGGCCATAGCTTCCACCCAATTGGTAAATAGCTTAGTGACTACCAATACCCAAACACATCCTTCAAAACGGGGATTTATGGGACCTATGAAGTCCAACCACCAATTGTGGAAAGGATATGGAGCCATAGTTGGGTGGAGGCTTTGGTGGCTGGTATGTATCTCATCTCCTCGCCTTTGACATTCTTGACACTTCTTGGCGAAATCCTGGGCATCTCTTTGTATGGTGGGCCAGTAGTATCCTTGGTGCAAAGCCATTTGCCATAACTTTCTGCCACTAGTGTGTCCTAGTAGCTCTCCCTCATGCAAATCTGAGAGAATGCCCTTTACCTCTTTGTAGGGAATGCACACCAGCCATTTCCCTTAAAAGCTTCTCTTGAACAACTTTTGAATCTTGTTGGATATTTATTTAGCTTCTCCTTTTTTAATTGATCAACAGGTAGTACACCCCTTAAAAGGTATCTCAAGTACGGATCCTACTAATCTTCTTCTTGTACTTCACTATTCAGCATTTTTACTTGATCTAGAGGTACGATAGAACAAATTTTACAGTCTCTCTACTCTTCCTTGGCATCACTAGCCATCTCTGGCCAAAAGATCCCTACCCTCTGCAATTTTCTATATAGGCTGACATCAAGGTTTACCCCACAAACATCATGGTGTAACCTATGCAGCTATTGGCCCTTCTTGCCTTAAGTCACACTTTATTAGCAACCCTTCTACTCCTTTGAAAAACAAGTCCCCATTGATCTTAAGCAAGTCTTTCATATTTGATGGCAAACTTGTCCTAATGTCCCTACCTTGGACCATTGTGTCATCTTCTCTTTCTTCAATACTTATTTGGTGGCTAAGGTGACCAGTGAATCAGTCAACTTGTTCTCATTTCGATTAATCACTTTGCATTCTATGGAGGCGAAGTGTCTCATGAGTTCCTATATTGTGGCCCTGTAAGTGGCCAAGTTAGGATTCTTCACCCCATAGGTTCCCTCAATTTGCTTAATGACTAACTTGAAATCCCCAAATACTTTCAACCTTCTTATGCTAAGTCTCTTGGTAGCCTTCAGTCCTACAACTTGAGCTTTATATTCTACTTCGTTGTTTGAATAAGGGAAACGCAACTTGTAGGAAAACGTGTGTTCTTCCAATAGTGACTTCAACACTACTCCTATTCCCCCTCACTGAGATATAGATGAGCCATCGAAGTGCATAGACCATTCTTGCTCCTTTTTCACCAAGACTTCCTATTGGGGAAGTGAGAAATCACTAGTCCCTAGGGAGTTGGCCACTGCTTGCAATTTAATGGTGGATGGTCTTATGCACTAGATATCATGGCATGATGTCAGGATGGCCATTAAGCCATTCTCCTCAACAATTGAGGGTGGGTTAGGAGATATTTCACAGGGTTACTTTTGGTTACCAATTGTATAAGATGCCTTAGAAAGTAATGAATAAATTTTGACACAGCAAATGCCAAGGATAGAAATACCTTTTCAACCATGGAGTACCTCAGCTCTGGTCCCTTCATGAGCCTGCTAATGTAGTATGCTAGCTTCTCCATACCTCCTTGCTCCTGGGTTAACAAAGCCCCCAGTGATTGCTCCGTATTGGCTATATATAACAAGAGAGGCTTACCAGGTGATGGAGTAACCATGGTATGAGGGTCTACCAGAATTGCTTGTATCTTCTTGAATGCCCTCTCACATTGATCACACCATACAAATGCTACTCCCTTCTTTGTTTGCTCGACAAAAGGATTCAATATCTCAGCCAATCCTGGGATAAACCCTCTAAAGTAAGACACCTTTCCTACAAAGCTTTTCAATTCTTTCAAAGTTGCTGGTGGGGTAAGTGTTGCTATTGCCTTAGCTTTAGTGGGATCTAGATCAATCCCTCTTTAATGGATAAGGAATCCGAAGAACTTCCCCGACGATACCCTGAAGGCACATTTGGAAGGGTTCATTCTCAAGTTTTACTCCTTACATCTCTCAAAAACTTGCCTCAAAAGTAACAAGTGTTCAACCAATTTCTTTGCCTTTACCACTAAGTCATCAATATAGTCTTCCACCTGATTGTGTAACATATCACTAAAAGATCAAAGTCATGGTTCACTAATAGGTAGCACCAGCATTCTTCAATCCAAAATGAATCATTTTGTAGTAGTAATTCCCAAAAGGTATCTAAAAGGCAGTTCTTCGGGCATCTGGTAGCTCCATAAAGATTTGATTGTAACCATTGTAGCCATCCATAAAGGAAAAGCGTTCGTGACTAGTAGTTATCCACTAAAATGTCGACATTGGGTAATGGGAACTCATCTTTAGGAAAGGCCTTGTTAAGTTCTCTAAAATCTACACAAATCCTTATCTACTTGCCTTTCTTCTTCACAGGGATTATATTGGCTAATCATTATGGACATTTGATCTCTTCTATGGACTCTAATTTCAAAAGCTTACTCACCCTAGCCTTGATCTTCTCTTCAACATCTAAATGATATTTCCTTGTTGGCTGTTTCATAGGTTTGGCTTAGGATCAACATTCAGCTTATGTGTGACCAGCTTTGGATCTAATCCTGGCATCTCTTCATAGTCCCAAGCAAAAACTTCTTTATATTCTTTCAACAAAGCTACCAGCTATCTCTTTTCTCTCTCCGATAAACTTTTACTTAACTTAACCATTCTTTCTCTTCCTCCTTCACTGAGATTGACCTCAATGAGCTCTTCTTGAACGTTCTTCACAACATCATTCATGCATTCAGGAGCTTCCTTCACAGGTTCTTCAACTGTGTGCTCCCCTCTTAGCTGTTGAGTAAGGCTAAAGGGGTTAGGCCCGCCATTCACCCGACCCTCTTCCCTTGACCATCAGAACTTATAGACCACCTTGCCATCAGGCTTGGTGGTCCCCTTGATCTTAGGAGGTCTCTCAGGTTCTACAACCTCTCTGTCGCCTTCTTCCTTACTTTCTAAATGGTGGCATTGAAAGGAAGGATCTTGTTCTCTCTTTCGGGTTCAAACTCTTAATACAAAGCTGCCTTTACATAGTGGAGCTTTACCCTATCACAAGGCATACTAGTGGCCTCAGTGGTCACAAGTCTATCTTTCCAAACAACCTTCACGCACTGATGATACGTGGAAGCCATTGCTTTATGTGCTTTAAGCCAAGGGCAACCCAAAATAATGTGGTCTGAAGTATCATCATCCATCACATGCATAAGAGTAAGTGCCCTAATGGGTCTTACCTTCAAATCCAAATATACATGCCCTAAGGTGCACTGCTACAACGATCCTATTCCTACTATTTGAGTGGTTTCTCGTGGAATGCCCAAGGCATCCAATGTCGGGAGGGGCAAGAAGTTGGTGGAGGCACCAGTATCCACTAAGGCCCTCTTAATTTGAGAAGCCCCCAGGAAAGTGGTGACATACAAAGGCCTCTTACCATCCATAGCTTGGTTGGCTAAATCCCTGGCAGAGAAGGTCACTGCTTCCCTAGTCTCTTGATACGCCACTTGCTTCCCTCAGAAGCAGCTATTCCCTGGCTTCTTTCCACCACTCAAGTTAGGGCTTGAGCTGCCTCACTTCTAGCCAACGACCTGAGACCCATTCCTTTGAGAAAGGTATGAACTTTATCATCTTTTTGAATTTCCAATGCCATTTCTTCATCTTGCAATGGCACGGGTGCGGTACTACTGGTGGTTGCACTCCCAGCCTCTTCTTCCATAGGGTCTTCACAACCTATAAAAAAGGTCATCACTACCTTAGGCTTGTGCATCCTTTGGTCTATATGCTTCCTATTCTTGATGACAAAATCACCCATGGCCACCTTTTCATCGAATGTTTTTCTCAGAGTGTAGTAGTCCATGGTGTGGTGGTTACTCCTATGATACCTATAGCAAAGTGCACCTCGCTTTTTCTCCTCTATTGGCTCACGTTTGCACTTGAGCAGGACCATCACGCCATCCTTCACCCAAGCTTTTAGGATGTTGTATAGCTCTTCCGCTGAGACATAATAAGGGGGAGGAATACCACTTCTTTCTCTTTTTTTGACTTTGGTGGCCTTCTTTGGCATTTCTACCACAGCTACTTCCACCTTTTTACTCTCTCGCTTCCAAGGTTTTTTGGGGGCACTTGTGGTTTGTGAAGTCGAGCCATTGGAAGGTTTCCTCACTGATGGTTTATGAAGTCGAGCCCTCGAAAGGTTTCCTTATTGACATGCTTGTCCTTCTAGATGCTTCCACCAACCTTGTGAAACTTGGGATCTGCTGGTTCTCTAGATAAAGGTGGTACTCATACAACTTGCCAGTGATACAAATATCCACTAATCTTTCTTCCTCTACTAGATCATAGCATATCAAGGAGAGGTCCTTGAACCTAAGGATGTAGTCTAGTAACCCCTCGGATAACTTCTGCCTTTCCTATTGCGGATCTCACAGAGTATGCTTCTCATCCAAAGCAAAAACCTTCTTCATGAATTGGGTAGGCATATCATTCCAGCTCAAAACCAACCTTGGCAAAAGGCTAGTGTACCAAGTGAAGGCTCGACCTTATAGGGATTTGGAGAACTCCCTAAGTCTCAATTCTTGGTTATGAGAGTAAGCCGTCAAGGCATCCACATACTTCCTGATATGCTCTTTAGCATTCCCAATCATGCCATCGTACTTAAGGAAGATAGGAGTGTGTAGTTGACTAGATAAGGCTTCTCGGCCATCTCTTCAGGGTAATGAGACCTTGTATAGGTATAAGCAAAACTCTCTGCTTTCCTAGCCTCAAGCAGGACGGTTGTGATGCCTTCCCTAGTTAAGTAGGGAGATGCTTGGGGTCCTTTGAGCTGTAGAGGTTCCCTCTAGTTGAGGAGTGGATCTAGGTTCTGGGGTGGAACAAGATTCGACCTTTCGGTCTCTCCTTGAGGTCCTTAGCCTCCTTGTGGGTTTTGAAGGGTAGTTATCCTTTGGCGTAAGGATTGGAATTCTGCCCACATGGTGGCTTAAGAACACTAAAAGGCCTCAATGGCTGCCATGAGGTCCTTGTTATCAGGCTGTCTGACCTCCTCGAATGATTCTATGCCTATAATGTGCATGGAGATATGGTCTACACTCACCTCTGCTTGTTGGTTTTCTCCTGAACCAACTTGAGCACTTGCGTTTTTCTTTCTTGGAGGCATTGAATGGCCAAAGAGAAATATAACTGAATATAGGATCGAAAAAAGAACAAACAGGGTATAACTAAAAGGGAAGACAACCAAAGATTCTCCCTAGTGGAGTCAGTAAAAATCTACGTGCAAGTTAGATTATCAAAGCTATGTAAGAGAATGGATGATGGATCTAACAGTACATTTAAGTCAAAAAAAACCTAAGAACACTAAAAATGAAAGCTTTAACACTTTAAGGTCATGAGAAATAGAAAGCATAACATGAAAAGTAAAGAAGATGTGAGGAATACATGCAAAGCCCTTTGGAAGGGATGAAAGACCACAGGTGAACAAGGGGAATGTCCCTCACTCTCTTGAGCTTTTTATTATGTAAAAAAGATCTTTGTACAATGGTGATGTTCTTCCCCAGAATGGTGCCTTTTCTCTCTACCTCACTTTCCTACCAAAACTTTTTGGCTTTTCTCTTAGTTTCTCTAGGTTCTTGTCCTAATGGTTCAGCAACATGTTCCTTTTATAGTCTAAGAAATATTATTGGGTATAAAAGGACAGGTGTCAAACAATGATTCCTCCATTTGAATCTTAATACAACTATTGTACTATGTGACTGCTAGAGGAGAGAGAAAGCACGCCAATGTTAGGTAGTGGAACGAAGGGTGACTCTGCTACTATGTGGGGAGCAAACCTTGGACAAGGAAAGGGACATCAAGAATACTAAGAGTGATATGCGTGTCTCCAACAGTGGCCCAGCATAAGCTTAGCCAATAAGGGGTGTCTTATAGCATCTGACCATAGGGGGTCACTATCTCCCTTTTGTGCAAGTGCTAGTTGTCCATGTCAGGTGCAAATCTCACTCTTCCCCAAGATGGTCATGCCATTGGCATGGGCCAAAGATCCTCTCCTTCAACCAGCGTTTTCCTTCCTTGGCTCACAACAACTCCATGAGTAAGGTCTAGATCCAGTCACGCCAGCATTCTCACGTGTCTTGGCTGGTGTAATGCATAAACTGAGAATTAAGGGAAAAAAATGGTTTTTTGACGATTCCAGTTTTTTAAAACCATGGTCTTGGCGAAGTCTTTGGAACAACATGGGATAATAATTTATTTTAAATGTTTTCCCCATAGGGGTGTTATGTGTGTGGCCAGTGGCATGGCGGCTCTAGGATTTTTTCTAAGAGGGCCAATAGTGTTGGAGCTAGGAATTTTTTGTGGGGGGTAAAATAAAAAAAATGATTATTTTTTTTCTTGTATATACAACTTTCATATTATATACAATAATCTAATTTATTCTAAATACAATTTAGTATACAATACAACTATATTTTACAATTATCTAAAAAAAATTTAATAGTTTAAAGATCAGTAAGACAACATCCATTGAATGCATAAATAAATAGAATTAAATAATTAATCATACATTTTTGTCATATTAATAATAATTTATTATATTTATATGTAATATCAATTAAATAAAAATATATAATAAGAAGAATAGTAATACACCTAGGAGTAGGACTGGGAGTAAACGCGAAAGTAAGAAAAAAAATAGTAATTGATATAAGTTTTTGCTTTTGAAGTGTATGACTTTTTATTTTTTAACCATACAAGTGGTCATTCTCTTGGAATTGGAGCAAGCATTAAAAGACTTTACGGACTTGGAAATCTATAGAGCACTCATCAAACTGCTTGACTAGAATGAAAGAAAACATAGAAGGGAGAAAGAGAGATAGAGAAAATGAGGAAAGAATCATAGAAGTAGATATAGATTAGTTGGTTGTATAGGTGGTGTCATTTTTTTTTTTTTGCTTTTTTGTGTGCTAAAAGTGGTGTAATTTTTTGCTAATAAAGAAGAAAAGTGTAGGAAAAAGTAGTTTCATTTGCGGCCAACGACAAAGTAAGTCAAAGTTTAGAGAAAATGTTTATTTATTTATTTATTTTTATTAATGAATGAGCAATTTTAAGAGTAGAGGTACTGACACAATACTTTTACAATAAAATCTAGGTAACATGTTAAAGATATGTAAAAAAGTGATGCCAATTGTGGGTCTAAATAAAAACCAATTAAAACTTGCCACTTAACCTTTATTGTAAAAGTGGATTCTAGTTTGCTCAACTATTAAAGTCTATAATGATTGAATAAAAGATTTGAAGTTTAATTCCTACTTACACTAAAAAAAAATTTATGTCTTGATTTGATTATAAAGAACTATTATCAGGAGTGAGCTGACACCATAGGTTAAAACCCTCTTTTTCCAAAAATATAACCTTTATTGTAAAATTATTGTGATAATAATATTGTGAAAGTAGTAATAAGATGATTATATTTAGATTTATTTTAGCTGAGATTAAACAAAATTTACTATTAGAGTGTTCAAATTTTTATTTTAGTGTCAAAAAAAAAATTATATATAATCTTTATTTTTTGGCTCTGGCTGGCTGCAGGGCCGCCCCTGTGTGTGGCTCGCTATTGGTTTTGAGAATCTTGGTGACAAAGTTGCATGTTTTGCACATTATTCCTTGTTAGATATTTGTAATGCCTGCTTATTTAGACTTGACTATTTGAGGGAGAGAGGCAAACTACCAGTCTCCTAAATTTATCAATACCACATCAACTGTGGGCGCTGGTGAGGGGTAGAATTCAGAAAACAAGCTCCTCAGAGCCAAGCTTCTTCCTTCTTACGAGACAGATGATGAAGAGACTTTCCGGAAAGGAATTTGAGCTATGGGCTATGATTGCGTGGGCGATATGGAATGCGCGAAACCGTATACACTTCCAGAACACACAGACCCATCCAAGGTAGATTCTCCGCCAAGCAACTGAGCTGATGGGGGACTACCAGAAACTTGCTGTGGACCCTCGTTATGGCTTGTTTTGTTTATACTTTTCTTTTTTTTTTGTTTTTTGGTTGGTTTCGTAGGAGGTGTAGGCCACGATGCATGGTTTTTGCATGGCAAGCCTTTTTCTGTGTACTGTTTCACTTTTCTTTTTTTAATATATTTCTATCTTTAACGTCAAAAAAATATACTTTAGCATTTAAATTTCTCTTGTTGCTTATTTTTTTTACAAACGTTTGAAAAATCCATGCTAGAAAATTAAAGTATAAGTGCATACTTTAGCGTTTATTTTTTTCAACTGTTCGAAAAATCCATACTGGAAAATTAAAGTTAGAAAAAGTACATAGTTATGCATTTATTTTTGCCTTGTTGCTTTTTTTTTTTCAGCCGTTTGAAAAATCCATACTGGAAAATTAAAGATTGAAAAAGTACATACTTAAGCATTTACTTCTCTTGTTGCTTTTTTTTTTCAATCGTTTGAAAAATCCATACTGGAAAATTAAACTTTAAAAAAGTTTGTACTTTCCTTAGTTGTGTTTTAGATTTTCTAGTTGATTCAATTACATAATTGTATTGGTCAATGAATCTCACAACTGAATTTAATTGTAGTTAAAATTAATCCTTTTTGTGCAATATTGATTAATATATCCACATGGTTGGATTTAATTGAAAAATCTAAAACACTGACATTAAGGAACAATAATTCTAGAATCACAATAATTTTCACAATTAGTGAGGTGACATATTGTTAATGGTAAATAATAATATACAATATTAGTAGTGTATTTGGATGTGAACCAATCAAGGAAGTTAGTTTATATCGTACCACTATCGGTACTATTATAAAATGTACAAAAATAAAATGATGGGCTAGATCTAGAATTTTTTGGGTGTTTTGCCCAATATTGATGTTTTGGCTAGAACAATAAAAAATGTTAAAAAGCATATTATTTAAGCTAATAAATAGAGTTAATGTACTTATACTAATATTTAGGCTTAAAAAATATGTACATTTTAATTTATATGTTCACACACACAAAGGTAACCCAAAGTAGTAAACCGGTATCAATCAGTATAAAAATATTTTGTTTCCTTAGCTAATAAACTAAAATGACGTACAGTATGAATTGGCTTCTTTAGAATTAATAATATAGCTTATCAGTGAAATCATTTTTTTGTCTCATTAATAGTAACTTACCACTTAAAATTTGTTGCGAAAGTATTGTGAATATAGATAGCATTCCTCCAAAATTTAAAGGAAAAAAGTGTAATAAAACCTTTATTTTTCATCAAATTTTCCTTTTCTTCCTTTTTATTTATTTATATTATTTTTTGGCTATATAAGACGGGATCAGAAGTGAGTTTCAAAATACGTACTACGATTAACATAGTTGAGATGTCTCTATTTGAGAAGGTAGAGGCTGAAGTAGAGATCAAAGCTTCAGCAAATAGGTTTCACGAGGTTAATAGCAAGAGAATAGCTGAGGTACCGAAACTTAGCCCTAACTTTATACAGAGTGTTGATTTACTTGAAGGCGAATGGGGAAAAGAGGGCTCCGTCATGTGCTGGTATTTTATATTCGGTAAGTCAATCAAGATTTGTTGTTGATCATGTCTTATGGATTCTTGAAATATTTTCACGTTTTATACAATACTTGCCCTTACAAATGCTTATGGCGCGATCAATTGTGTATGTCTTAGATTTGTTGATGATTGTGCAGGGGTGTGCATGGGTCGGGTTAAGGGGATTTTTTGACCCAATCCATCATGGTGGGTTAAAAAAAATTCAACTCAATCCAACCCATCACATAAGTCCAACCCAACCCAACCCACATGAGTCGGGTTGAACCCATGAGATGGACAATTTTTTTTTTATTAATATTATTATTAAATTGAGCAGAAAAAAATATATCACACCTGCCACTTGAGTTGATAAACAAAATATACATTAATATATGAACTAATATTTATTAATATTGGTTTTTATATAGGATAGGAGGAAGAGTTGGTTATTTAAAAAAATTTATTAATTATATAATATATTTTAAATATATATATATATATATATATTAAATATATGGGTGGGTCGGGTCGGGTTTGGCGGGTTTGGAATTTTATGACTTGAACCCAACCTGACCCACTAGCAAAAAAATTTTGTAACCCAACTCAATCCACCAAGCCCTAAAAACCGACCCAACCCGGCGGGTTGGGTTGGGTCGGTTTTTGCGGGTGCGGGTTGATTGCACAATTAGAACACCCCTAATTGTGCTGATAACTTGGTGGGAAAAAAAATGAAATTGTATTGTGATGTTGGGTGATGTTTTTTCAATCAGCTGTAATTTTATTTATTTATTTATTTTTAAATAGAACCCGATATCTCTCTCTACCTCATGCACAGATATCTTTCTCTGTTGGGTTGTTTTCTCTCTCATGGCAAACTAAAACACAAATCTCATGGCTACAAACCCATTTGCAATTTGTGGTTTCATTGTAAACCCCACCCCTAAGTCTCTAACTCTCATCATAATCAACCAAAGCCTCAATTTTGAATACATCCAATTGCAATTTTCTCAGACGATTGTGACCACCCTCCACCCAAATCAGTGCCGACACCACAATCTATTTGAAATTTTTGATTGGTAACCCAAAATTGTGATTTTGACAGATTTCAGGCACATTACGTGACATACTAATCATAAAAATAAATGTTAGTAATATATAATAAATCAACAATAATATTTAATATGTTTAGCAAAAAAAAATATATATATATATATATATTTAACATATAAATGAACTAATAATAATTAATTTTTATTATGTATAGTATTAAAACTTTTAGCTTTATTGAAACATTGTTCTTTTCCCATATATTGAAAATTTGGTAGTTTTTAAGTGTGTTAAAAAATAAAAAATACTTTGTAGTTCTTAGAGATGTATATTAGGTCAAATTTATTGTTTTCCTTTTCATACTTTTAGGGCAAATTGCAAATTGCACTCCTAAAGTTTGGGAGTGTTAGGATTTTATATTCAAAAGTTTCAAATTTTGAGTTTTACCCCCATTAAGTTTGGGAGTGTTTGGATTTTACACCATAATGTTTTAGAATTTGGATTTTACTCTAAGTTTTAAGAGTGTTTGGATTTTACTCCCTCAAATTCTGAAACTTTAGGGTGTAAAATCCAAATACCTTCAAACTTTAGGGAGTAAAATACAAATTTTGAAATGTTAGGATGGAAAATCCAAACACCTCCAAACTTAAGGAGGTAAAATCCAAATTCTAAAACTTTAGGGTGTAAAATCTAAACACTCCCAAACTTTCGGGATATAGTTTTCAATTTACTCTACTTTTAATGATTCCTTTAGGTATATCATCATTATTAGTGATTTTCACCTTATTAATGATTTTGCTCACTAAAAGTTTTGGAGCAAAATGTGTTGAAAATTAAGTATATCTATTAATGTAAAACTCTGTTATTTCAAACACTCTAATGTTGATTTTGTTTAAATGGATCATTGAATTTTGTCCTTCAATTTTTGTCAATGTTCAATTGTAATGTGCTTAGCATATACATAGAATTATTAAGTACTTAATGACATTTATGGTTTCTTAGTATATCCTATATTTATACAAAGTTTCACCATGCACTACTCGGGTTTGCAACTAGTTTTTCATAAAACTAAGTTAGACAAAAATCCATAAAAGGAAAGGTTTGCGTTTTAATCTTTTCTTATTGTCTGAAATAAAATTCAGCCAAAGATTTTTAATTTTCTACTTTTATTAATAATTTGATAGTTACAACTGTAACGAATCCAATATTTGACTTGAAAGGGGGGTAGGGACGGACGAAAGGGGCACAAGGCCCCCCTAACTTTTCCAAAAATGCCCCTCCCCCTCTATTTTAATGTAAATAATTCAAAATTTTGAACAAATTTTAGGTAAAGGCTCCCCCCCTTTAGTTTTTTTTTTTTTTTTTTTAAGTTTTTATTTATTTATTTTAAAAGTAGTATAAGTACTCTTTAATTTATTTTTGTCTCATTTATTTTCCTTTTAATATTGAATTTTTTTCGTGTATAAATGATTAATTTTAGGAGCATTTAAAACATAGGTATGTAAAAATATATAAGAAAATCTATCTCTTTAGCAAAAAAAGGAAAAAGACTATACCAACGAACATAAATTTTATTATTATTTTTATATTTTACTACTTATAAATAAAGTGTCATGAAAAAAAAAATCATTAAAAAAAGGAGGATTTTTTAATCCAATTATTATTGTTTATGTAGTACGGAAAAAAAAGAATAAATATTTTATGAAATATCACAAAGAAAGCAAACAACAAAAGTTCAAATTATATAAGCATATGGATCAGGTTGTAACAATAATAAAAAAGGAGGTAGATGGGAAAGGTGTAAAATCACCAAGAAAAACAAACCACAAAGTCCAAATGTTTTTATAATTGATTGTGTTTTTGTTTGACTCTTTAGATGGGAAAGCTGTAATGTCTAAGGAGGTAATCGAAACCATTGATGACCAAAACTATTTAGTCACTTACAAGGTGATTGGAGGAATACTCAAGGAGATGTATAAGAGTTTCAAATTCATTATTCAAGCCATTCCAAAGGGTGAGGGGAGCTTGGTCCACTGGACTTTGGAATATGAGAAACTGAATGCCGATGACCCTGACGCAAGCTCAATGCTTCAATTCGCAGTTGGTCAGAGCAAAGATATTGATGCTCATCTTGCCCTCGAATAGCTTGGCAGAAATATTACAGCTAGATGTGTATTAATAAGCACAATGTATTTGTGTAAAATAAAATTTTTGGGAGCTTTAAAGACTTTCTTATAAATAGAGCTTCCTCTATTGCCTGCTGCATTATGTTACTAGTAAAAACTTACCAGTTTAACTGTTGTGAAAATATTATATTTGTAACGTAATTTACTAAGGAATTATATCTAAACTTTACCACCAAAAAAAAAAAAAAAATTGCGTATTTTTCAATATTTTGAAAATTCTATCCACAAATTAAATTTTAAAACAAAAAAAAAATTGTACTTCATAAAGAATAAGGCTTCAAATTTGTGCCACATGGACAATTGAGTTACAAGGCTTGTGACCTGATTCTATTATAAATGGTCTTTCTATCCAAACCTATTGTAGGAGGATGAAATTTCAAAGAGATGGAACTGCAATAAGGACTTCAAGGGGGACCAAATAGTGATGATTTCTTGCAAACATAGCAAACACCAAAGACAAAACTACTCAATTCCTCCATGACTAACACAGGGGTTTGCCAAGAAGGCTCTAAATATTAAGTTTTTTTTTTTGAAGTCGATTACTAAGTTAGTGAACCAATAAGAAATGAATCATGAAAAGTCTAAAATCAAAGAAGCAAAACTAAGTCCATGACTCAGTATAAGAGCTTCACAAAGTACAAGAGCTTGTGAGAGAGTTTTTTTATACATATGTCTAGGGGTGGTAAATGGGTGGGTTGGGTGGGTTTCGGGTTGTATCATAAATGGGTCAGGTACTTAGTTACCCATTTATTAATTTATTATCTGTTTAAATATAAATTAAATATCTATTACCCACTCAATCCATTTAATCTAGTAATCTGCCCACTTAACCAAAAATGAACCAAACATCCCTAGAACCAATGTTATGAATACCGTTTTGGTGCTCATTTCGGTTTGCTATTGGAATGAAATATTTTGGTACCAGATTGGTATCGGGTTGTTTCGGCATACTGTTTCAGAGTTACCTTTTTTATACTTTTTTTTTTTATTTATAATTTTATATACTTATATTTCCTTGTATATTATTGGTCTAAATCCATATAATTTATTGAGTCTTAAAACTATAAGTCCATATTTCAGCTAATATATCAATTTCAAGTCTAAAAATCTACCCAATAATTATAATAATACTATTGATTCTCAAAAAAAAAAAAACTCTTAAAACAATTTTACTATTAAAATATTCTCAAAAAAAAATTACTATTAAAAAACCGAAATATAAAAGCTAAAGTTAAATATATATTTTTTTTTGAAAAGAAGCTAAAGTTAAATATTAAAATAGTTTTATTATTTATATATTACGTGTGAACCCACATAAACAAAGCCTAAAACTTTTTGTCAAGTCTCTTTGTCATTTCCAACAACTAGTCACGTGCTAGGTTCACAAAACAAGAAAGAAAACACAAAACTAGGCAATGAAAATTCAAAATAGAATTGAAGAAGGACTAGCAGACTAAAAGAAAGAAGAAGAAGATGAAGCAGCAGCAGCAGCAGCTGCCTTTGCCATGGCCTGGGTTCATCCTGGCAACTGTCAACGTGGTGGAAACCTGCTGTAAAGGGAAGAGTACGTGAGCCATTCAACTTGTAAAGGACCGAATGTAAGATGAACTGGGATGGGTGGCTCTATTCAGGTAATAGCCATTAGAACTTGAAAAGGCAAAAATTTTCTGCATTTATCAGTAGATTCAGTATCGACCGAAATATGTCTACCGGTCGAAATTCATCGAAATAGGCCGAATGGTCGGAACGAACTGAAATTTGGTCCGAGGTGGAATAAGAGGGTGATTCGTACCGGTTTAAGGACTGGTACGAAATTTTCCAGCCGTTCTGACTGGTTCAGAACGGTATTAATAACAATGCCTAGAACTACCAAACTAACCTAAACACCCTCTTGACCTCCCAAAGTACAAAAATGCCCCTGAAATATCCAGAACTTCCAAAATACCCTTGCACTCCCAAAATTACTTGTATATCCTTAGACCTCCAAAATTGACAAAAATACCCTCAAAATGTCCAAAATAACAAAAAACAAAACCCTTTAAAATGCCTAAAATTACCACGTATAATAACTTGCATGGGTAACTATAGTCAATAAATTAAGAAGTAGTTGTTGATTTTATACTACCATTTTTATATGTATTTTTTTTGTATATAGCCATTCATATTTGATGCACTAAGAACATTCACAGTGATGAAGCCAAATTGCCGAATTGCTCTTTTTAACAACCCACATAACAAAAATAGAGCTAGAATGATGATGCTATTGCTAAATATTTTAGCAATTGAGCTACAGTAAACTACAATCTATGGAAGTCCACTATAGATAAAAGCTATACATAAATATTAATACTCTATTCTTCCTTCCCATTTTTAATTAAAAACTACGTACATTCTCTCGCTCTCTCACACTATTTTTTTTCTCTTTCTTCACTGATTCTCTCCTTCCCTCTCTCTCAACTGGACTTAGCCAAGACCCATGGCCTCTTTGTCATCTTCTTCTTCTCTCTCTCAACTGGATTTATCCAAAATGAAAGGGGGGGGGGGGGGGGGGGGGGGATGTCACAACCATCCACACAACATGATTAATCTTTGACTAATAATTACACTTTTCCTCCTTAAAGTTTTGGTTCAAGAATTATGATGTTTTAAAATTTTAATATCTTGACTGATCTATGAAGACCATAGTTTGGTTCGAAAATTCTTGGCTACGCCACTAGCTATTAGGCTTTTGGCTTAATTCTATTATAAGATTATTTTTCCATCCAAACATGTTAAATTTTAGGAACTAAAATGAAAACTATCCCAAAATTTAAAGGACAAAAGTGTAATATAATTTTTATTTTTCCCTAGATTTTCCTTTTCTTCCTTTTTTATTTATTTATTTTAATTTTTTTACTATAAAAAATCAAATGAGAACTGAGTTTCAAAATACGTACTACGATTAACATAGAAGAAATGTCTCTATTTGAGAATGTAGATGCTGAAGTATAGATTTTAGAAGGTTGACAACAAGAAAGTAGCTGAGGTATACAAAGTCTTGATTTTCTAGAAGGTGAATGGGGGACAAGTTAGAGGGCTCCATCATGTGCTGGTATTTTGTCTTCCGCAAGTCAACCAAGATTTTTTTTTTTTTTTTTTTTTGGGTAGAAAAGGGAAAGTATTATTTAATTATAACAGAGTTTTTACAGTCACAGCTATATCCGACCTCAAGGGACATATTCTGCTAATCCCTAGGCCTGCCATATCCCTTACAAAACAGTGATATACAAAATTGGGACTGGGCAGTGTCATAGATGTTCAAAAGTTGTTGCTGGTGGTTTCCCCATTTCGCTAAAGCATCTGCGCATTTATTGGCTTCACAGTAGACATAGCGCACCTAGACCTCCCATGCCCGCTCCATAAGACTCTTGCAATAAAAAATTAAAGGAAATACATTAGTAGGGAAATTATCAGTTGTAGCAGTTAACCAGGATAGCACTATCACAAAATCAATCTTTAGTTGGATAAATTTGAAACCCAAATCCCACGCCAACATGAGACCCTAACGAATTGCTCCCAATTTGGCCATATTGTTAGTAGTAATACCCATAAAGAAAATCCTGATATCCATAAATCTGAGCTATCTCGTAGCAAATCCCCACCCCGGCCCTACCTAGGTTGTCTAAAGCACTACCATTCATGTTTAGCTTTATGAATGGTTCAGTTGGGGCGATCAACTTAATAACTTGAGGAATACTGTTCCTAACTAGTTTAACAAGCTGGCTAAGTAAAAGAATTCGATCACTGCTTGAATCATTTTGTGGACAATTCTATATTGGGAGCTAGATTGGTTTTTAAAACTATGCTCATTTCTAGCTAACCATAAATGCCAACATAGGAATGGAAAGTATATAATCCAAGTAGCTAATTTAGGATAACTCTAGAAATGGCATTGGTTTGAAGCCAGGATTGTAAGGGTGTTTGAAAAAATGATAATGGCAGGATGCTCGGGGAATGACCCCAGACGTCCTTGGCCCAAGGGCAATCTCATAATATATGTATCCTGGTTTCAGAAGAGTTGCATTTTGGACATCTATCATTCACATTTGGGTGAGAGAAGGCTAGATATTGCCTTGTGGGAACCCAATTGCGCATAGCTTTCCAAATGAAAATTTGGATATTTTTTGGGACAGTGGAGCTTCTAGATCCAATTCTACAATTGTTTATTTGTAGGGACCCTGGCTTGTTGGTATAAATATTTTGAGGCCGAACTAACCGAGAAAACACCGTTGTTGTGAGGTCACACAAAGGAATCAGGTATCCTAGTAAGTTGCTCCACAGGGATACCATTAATAAATTGCTCGAGTTGCATAAGGAGGGGAACTTGAAGGAAATCTAATGTCCAAGCATGATTGTTTCGCAAAGAGCACACCATTGTTGCTCTTCATTTGGCATTAGTGGCCCTGCAATGTGACTACACAGTGTGCCCCCAGGGATCCAATGATCCTTTCACACCCAAATAGTTTGATTGTCCCCTAGGATCCATTTCATCCCTCATCATAACCACTGTATTCCTTCATGTAGGGCTTTCCAAATGTGGGACCCATGAGGAGTCCTAACACTTTCAAAAAGGTTCGTATGGGGAAAATATTTGGCTTTTAAACTTGTGCCTATAACATATTTGGCTGCTGTTGAAGTCTCCAGGCCTAGTTCATAAGAATAGCCATATTTATGTGGGAAATCGTTTTTAAACCCAACCCTTCGGCTTCCTTTGGGGATGTGATAGTGTCCCAGCTAACAGTATGACAACTTTTATGTTGTGTCGTGTATCCCCATAAGAATTGGCAATTAATTTTATCAAAATTCCAACTTACTTTCTGCTAGAGCAGCCTTGTTTGCATGGCATAGAGGGGAATGGAAGCCACCGAGGATTTAATCAATGTAACATGACCGGCCATAGACAGATATTTGGCTTGTCAACCTTCAATTTATATAGAGTATTGCATAAACTAATTGGCCAAAATTGTGTGATCATCTCCGGGTGGGACACCTTCAGGATAAGTACAAGGTTGGTGAGACACCAATCTATTAGGATTGTCATATTTTCAAAAATATATTGAATGAACTGAATCACACTCGAGCCTACTACATGCCAAATTTTTTGGAAAAAAAATTGCATGATAACCATTCAGCCCGGGGGCCTTCAAAGGAGGAAGAGAGAACATGCTCGTAGCTATCTCCTCAGGTTAGGGAATGCTAGAGAGCCATTGGTAGTGTACTAAAAAAGGACTATTTGGACTATGGTGTTGACCTAAATAGGCTCTAGACCTATGATTAGACGAGGTGGATGTAAACAACGTTTTAAACACGTCTCGAATATGTAGAGTTAACTCTTCCCTTGACATCCATAACCCAGTCCCATCTTTAAGGGTTGCAATACGGGATTGGCTTCGATGCTATAATGTTTTTAGGTGAAAGAATTTTGTATTAGCATCACCATAATTTAACCACAAGATTCTAGATTTAAGTTTCAAACAAATACTCCTAGTGAAGGGTATCATTGTATTCATGTATAAGCTATTGTTCTAAAGAATATAAAAAGGCAAATGGTTTGCGTGATAAAGCCACTTGGATACCCTGAAGCCTGGTTAAAAGACGGTTCTTTCGCTGAAACAAATTCCCAAAGATATTTTTATTCCAATCTATAATGTTACATGTTAAAAATTTTAGGCGTTGTGGAAACTTAGATAAGGAGGAGGAGGAGGACAGGAGAGCTTCTGAGGAAGTCCAACTTTCTTTCACAAGGTGTGAGAAGGAGGGGTCCGTGAGCCACATTTGCTCGAATTTAAGAGGCTCAAGCGATTTACATTCCGAGGGGTTGGTATCCAATAATATGGGGCAGTGATCAGATTTAGTACGAGGTAGATGATGAACTTCCATTCTAGGGAAACGAATTTTCCATTCCGCATTACCTAGACCTCTATCTAAACGTTCTTTTATATTACGATACCAAATTGAGTTTTTATTTGTCCACGTAAATCGGGGTTCATAAAAACCTAAATCCATCAGACCACATTGGTCAATACAATCTCTAAAAGCGAAAATCCTATTTCTATTTAAAGGCAAACCTCCCATTTTTTCATCCTTAGTGAGCATTTCATTAAAATCTCCTAATAGAAACCAAGACAAATTAACTGATGGAGCTAAAATTTTTAAATATTCCCATAACATTTTCCTCTTATTAAAATTAGGAGAAGCATAAATAGTGGTGAGAAGAAAATTATGGGAATGAGAAGGTACCTTAACCAATGCATGGATGTTGTACTCACTAGTGGTGAGCATCTCCACTTTGAGGTTGCGACCCTCATTCCACAACATCCATATCCCTCCCAAAAAACCTATAGAATCAACCCTTTGAGAATGGGAGTACGATAGGGTATCAATGACTGTCTATGCCCAATCTTCAGCAATGTGGGGCTCAACAATAATTAGAATTTAGGGACGATGACTACAATACAGCTCGTGAGCATGGTTACAAAAAGCTACATTTCCTGGGCCTTGGTAGTTCCATGGTACCAACTTCATGGAGGAAGAGTTGGGGTTGAGATAATCATTGGGGACCCCCAGGGTCCTCGGAGTCCTCACTGTGGACCAAATAATGCATTGATGCCTCGTTGTCGTGGTCTTGATCCTGTACATTGATTCAAGCTCTCCTAGCCTTGTCCAGTACGTGGCAGACACGATTAATGGTAGGCTTGGGTTAGAGAACATGATAATGTATAACTTTGGTTCCTCCTCCCTTAGTGCGATGTTTACTTCGCTTAAGTCCAAAAAGCGAAAAATGGCTTCGGGTAGACACTCCATTGACATTGTTAATGTATATTATGTTAATGGGCTTTAGGCCCAGTTAGGTTACTTGTATAGTACACTTTACTTGTACCGCACACATATGCCTCCTATATAAAGGTACTGATGTATATTCTTTTATTCAAGAAATACAATACAATCATTCTGTATTTCTAACATGGTATCAGAGCCACCTTCCTATGGCCATGGTTTTCTGTCCTTACGGTATATTTAAGAGCAATCTCTGTCTTCCTCGGTGTTTTTCTTCGCTGCGTTCATCTTCTTTGGCTTCCTACTACTACCGTCAAAACTCTCCGATATAGTCAAGCTACCGTTAGAAGTCGCATCAACACTGCAAGACCATT
Organism: Quercus robur; assembly: GCF_932294415.1. NCBI lineage: Eukaryota > Viridiplantae > Streptophyta > Magnoliopsida > Fagales > Fagaceae > Quercus > Quercus robur. The sequence goes on from NC_065538.1 coordinate 26,908,379, forward strand.
GCCTTCCTCAAACTACCGTCACAGAGCTAAACTTCATTCAAGGGATCTTCTCAACCTTATCAAATCTCAAGATTTCATCAAGCTTCCATCTTGAGTTTGAGAGGGGGTGTTAGAGATATATTAGCCCATTAGTATAGGCCCAAGCCTAATTCTACTTTGTGTGCAAGCCAAGTCTCTTACTTGTACTAGAAGTCTATTAGTCTAGGGTTTAGTCTACTATATATACACATGTTATGATTCATTGTAACACAGGATTTGTACTACACTCTAATATATTATTAATGTAGCTCTTTAGGGTTTCCTCCGTGGATGTAGGCCGTTAGGCTGAACCACGTAACCCTCGTGTGTTACTGTGTTCTATATTTTATGCTTTCGCTTCCGCATCCATACTAGCATATTCAACATGGTGTATCAATGCTAATATTTAACATGGTATCAGAGCCACTGCTCTGACCTTTTCTTAGCAGTCTTGTCTTCATTAGTGTGGCTTTCATTTTAACAACGCTTCCGCCATCACACTGCTGCCGCAGCCTCTCGCCGTTGAACCTCCGACGTCATCCAGCCGTCGTCCTTGGGTTCCGGACCTGCAGCAGCCGTCGTTAAGGAGTTTCACACTGCACAGACAACTGCTCTTTGCATCGCCGCTGCAATTATTGCTCCGATTACGTTTTTTTGAAGGCACCACTGAGATCGTCCAGCGCCGATCTACACACTCGTGGAAGCCTCGTCGCCATCAGAGACTACACGCGCTCCCACGCGCCGTTCAAAGTTGCTGTTCCGCCGATCACGCGCCACAGCTTCGTTTCACGCGCCTCCACGTGCCTCACGTGCATCAACAGCCTTGCTGACGTCATTGCTGATGTCAGCCCTAACAGCTTGCTAACGTCACTGTTTGCGTCATTCGATGACGTCACCTTCTGAATCTGGATTTGACCGTTGACTTTGACTGGCCGTTGACCGTTGACTTTTTCGGGGTTGACTTTTTCAGTCCAGGTTCTCCTTACCCAGTTTTTCGCGTAGATTTCATTTTTGCTGTTTGTTTTTGCATATTGTGTCTCTAAATGGATAAAATGGATATTTTTGTTCCTCGCCCCATCAATACTGTATTGGAGGGGAATAAAAATTACTTATCTTGGTCTCAAGCTATGCGCAGTTTTCTTAAGGGTCGCATGCTCTGGCATTATTGTACTGGTGCAATGACTATTCCTGTCAAGGGAGCAAGTGAAGAAGATGCTGTTTTTCTTGGTCGCATGATTGAATGGGATAGTCATAACCACATGATCCTCACATGGATTCGGAACACTTCCATTCCCTCTATTTCCAATCTGTTGGGCAGCTTTGATGATGCAAAATCCGCATGGGATATGTTGGCCAAAAGGTACTCCACTACTCATGGATCCATGAAATATCAATTAGTGGTTGAATTGCATCAACTCAGGCAAGAACCAGGGCAATCCATCAATGACTATTATGATCAGCTTCGCTACATTTGGGACCATATTGACCTTTCTGATCCAACTTGGGCATGCTCAAAGGATGCTCAGCAATATGCTTCCATTAGAGATGAATTTCGCCTCTATGAATTCCTTATGTCACTTTACAAGGACTTTGAACCCATTCGAGGTCAGCTTCTAAATCGCAGTCCTGCTCCCTCTCTTGATACTGCTGTGAATGAGTTAGTTAGAGAAGAAGCTCGTCTTGCAACCCTTCAAGCCCAGAATAAGCTCAATGTTTTGGCTATTACTCCATCTACTCCACTCATAGAGCAATCTCAGCAATCAAGTGATTCCTCTGGCTCTAACAATCATCGCAAGCAGACCAACAAAAAAGTCTACAACTATTGCAAGCGTTTTGGCCACACCATTGAGACTTGTTACCGTCGCAACAAATCTACTGCTGCCGTTGCTAATACTGAGCCTACTCCGCCAATGGCTTCCACCTCAGCTGAGTCCCAGTCTCCTGGATCCACTATCAACCTCTCCCCCACTGAACTACAGGAGATCATAGCTCAAGTTGTTCGTATGGCTGGTAATGCATCTCTTTCCACTGCCCTATCTGTTATACCCGGTAAGTCTCAAACTTGGCTTTTTGATTCTGCCTGCTGCAATCACATGACACCTCACTCGTCCTTATTCTCCAAACTTGACCCTGCACCACATCCTCTAAATATTCATATAGCTGATGGTTCCACCATGCATGGAAATAGTTTAGGTTTTGTTTCAACCTCTAACCTTTCTGTTCTTGGAGTCTTCCATGTACCTGATCTATCTTATAATTTATGCTTTGTGGGACAATTAGCTGAATTAGGTTATCGCCTTATTTTTGACTATTCTAGGTGTATTGTGCAGGATCCAAGGACGGGGCAAGAGCTTGGGACCGGTCCTAGAGTTAGGCGTATGTTTCCCGTGGACAATCTTCATCTTCCACCTGTTGCTCCTGTTTCTGTTGCTGCTGCAGTTTCTTCCCTACCTTCTCTTGCACTTTGGCATTCTCGTCTTGGTCATGCACCATCTTCTCGGGTACAACAATTAGCGTCTAGGGGTTTGTTGGGTTCTGTGTCTAAAGACAATTTTGATTGTACTTCATGTCAGTTAGGAAAACAGCCAGCTTTGCCTTTTAATAACAGTGAATCCATTTCTAATAGTATTTTTGAGTTAATTCATTCTGATGTTTGGGGACCTTCTCCTGTTGCTAGTATTGGTGGATCTCGATATTTTGTTGTTTTTATTGATGATTATTCTCGTTATAGCTGGATTTTTCCTATGAAATCTCGTTTAGAAATTTTACCAATATATAGCAATTTTGTAAAAATGGTTGAAACACAATTCTCCAAATGTATCAAAACTTTTCGATCTGACAATGCTCTTGAATATACTTAATATGTGTTTCAAGCTCTGTTACATTCCTATGGCACTATACATCATCTAACTTGTCCAGGTACCTCTCAGCAAAATGGTCGAGCCGAAAGAAAACTTCGTCATATTCTTGACACTGTTCGTGCTCTTCTTCTTTCTGCCAAAGTTCCTGCCCCATTTTGGGGTGAAGCTGCTCTTCATGCTGTTCATGCAATTAATCGCATTCCAAGTGCTGTCATCCATAATCAAACTCCGTATGAGCGTCTTTTTGGGTCACCCCCTGACTATCATCACCTTCGCTCATTTGGATCTGCTTGTTTTGTTCTTCTTCAGCCTCATGAGCACAACAAACTTGAGCCTCGATCTAGACTTTGTTGTTTCCTTGGTTATGGCGAAACTCAAAAGGGGTATAGGTGTTATGATCCTGTCTCTCATCGTCTTTGTGTTTCTCGTAATGTTGTCTTTTGGGAACACCGATTGTTTGTTGAACTCTCTCACTTTCGTTCTTCCTTGACTAACTCCTCTGTTTTAGAAATCTTTCCAGATGAGTCTCTTGTTCCTTCTACAAATACTTTTGATCCTTCTTTGGACTTCTCTCCAGATATTTTTGATGCTTCTCCTAGACAGGTTGAAGATGAACAAGTTGATGACGAGCTACCCCACCTTGAGCCTGGGTCCCCTGCTCCTGCTCTGCCTGAAGATCCTCCACAAGACATTCCACCTCGCCACTCAACCCGGGTAAGATCCATTCCTCCACATTTACTTGACTATCATTGTTACACTGCCTTTGCTACACTTCATGAGCCTCAAACCTATCGTGAGGCCTCTACTGACCCTTTATGGTAGATTGCAATGAAAGAGGAACTTGATGCATTAACCAAAAACCATACTTGGGATCTGGTTACTCTTCCTCCTGGACAATCTGTAGTTGGTTGTAAGTGGATCTATAAGATCAAGACTCGCTCTGATGGATCCGTTGAGCGCTACAAGGCTCGTCTTGTTGCCAAAGGTTTTACACAGGAGTATGGGATTGATTATGAAGAGACTTTTGCTCCAGTTGCTCGTATCTCATCTGTTCGTGCTCTCTTAGCTATTGCTGCTGCTAGTAAATGGAATCTTTTTCAGATGGATGTTAAAAATGCCTTCCTTAATGGGGATCTGAGTGAAGAAGTCTATATGCAACCTCCTCCTAGTCTCTCTGTTGAATCAAACAAGGTTTGTCATCTTCGACATGCACTTTATGGTCTTAAACAAGCCCCACGAGCTTGGTTTGCCAAGTTCAGCTCCACTATCTTTCGCTTGGGTTACACTGCCAGTCCGTATGATTCTGCATTATTTCTTCGTCGTACCGATAAAGGTACTATTTTGCTTCTTCTATATGTGGATGATATGATCATAACTGGTGATGACCTCAGTGGCATTCAAGAACTTAAGGATTTTCTCAGTCAGCAGTTTGAGATGAAAGATCTTGGATATCTCAGCTATTTCTTGGGTCTTGAAATTACTCATTCCACAGATGGTCTTTATATTACTTAAGTCAAGTATGCTTCTGACCTGTTGTCTCAAGCTGGACTCACTGACAGCAAGACTGTTGACACTCCAGTTGAACTTAATGCGCATCTGACACCCTCGGGGGGAAAACCATTGTCTAGTCCTTCTCTTTACAGATGATTGGTTGGCAGCTTAGTTTATCTCACAGTTACTCGTCCAGACATCTCCTATACTGTTCATCAGGTGAGCCAGTATTTGTCTGCTCCACGATCAACTCACTATGCTGCTGTTTTGCGCATTCTTCAATACCTGAAGGGTACCCTTTTTCATGGCCTTTTCTACTCAGCTCAGTCTCCTCTTGTACTCCGTGCATTCTCTGATGCTAATTGGGCAGGAGATCCTACTGATCGCAGGTCCACTACAGGTTATTGCTTTCTCCTTGGTTCTTCTTTGATTTCTTGGCGAAGTAAGAAACAAACTTTTGTAGCCCGCTCTAGTACTGAAGCAGAATATCGTGCCCTTGCTGATACCACATCTGAGCTCCTTTGGCTATGATGGCTTCTTAAGGATTTGGGTGTGTCCACCTCCTCTGCTACTCCCCTTTATTGTGATAACCAGAGTGCCATTCATATTGCTCACAATGATGTCTTTCATGAACGGACTAAACACATCAAGATTGATTGTCATTTTATCCGTTATCATCTTGTCCATGGTGCTCTTAAGCTCTTCTCCGTCTCCTCCAAAGATCAACTTGCACATATCTTCACCAAGTCACTTCCTAAGAGACGCACTCGTGATTTAGTTGACAACCTCAAGTTGGTCTCACATCCACCTTGAGTTTAAGGGGGGCTGCTAATGTATATTATGTTAATGGGCTTTAGGCCCAGTTAGGTTACTTGTATAGTACACTTTACTTGTACCGCACACATATGCCTCCTATATAAAGGCACTGATGTATATTCTTTTATTCAAGAAATACAATACAATCATTCTGTATTTCTAACAGACATCACACTATCGGAGCTCTCTTGGATATTCCTTTGTCTGACTGGTAGTGCTTGATAAGGATGCATTGTGCGCTAAACTCGAACATGCACCCTGGTTTGCCTCTGAGTTTGAGTATGAGAGGGTGGTTCGAGGCGAAGTGGCAGACTGGGGGTGTGGGTCATTTGATTCCATGCTATCGCAGCCCGTGGATGCATTGGGATTGTCACATAGCTCACATTCTCGTCGCTGGTATTCTCTATTGACGGGCGGCTCCACAATTGCTCGAGGTTCTCCATAGGGAAGGATTGGTCGTGGGGAGGTGAGAGTTGCATGTGCATGGGATTGTGAGGTGGGTGAGACGGGCTCCCTAGGAGTGATGGTGTGAAGTAGAGGTCCGGGTATATTGGTGTGGGGGTCATGGAATCTTGGTCAGATGAGGGTGCCATGAGCTTTGATGAATAGGCTCTGTTTTTGCATGGGTAAAATAGGGCAGCTTTTATCCTTCACGATTCCACTCAGTGAGGGTGAACATGGACTTACCGTGCTAGTTTAGGGACAACTGGGTTTGCATGAGGTTTGCGTGCACTCCGTGTGTGTCCCATGTGGCAGTGGTAAAACCTAGTTTTCACCCTCCTTTGCCACATCACTTGGCCTAGTCCTAGTAAGAATCCGAGAGGATGCCTCGGTGGAAGCATGGGTCACCGCTTCATGATCCTCAGTGAGCAGCACGTGGAAGTTGTAAGAAGGTTGGATGGGATGGCTCTTGGCTTATTCGGTGGGGAAGATACATGTGGGATAGCTATGGGTCTTTGTACATTCTCTCTTCCTACTCCACGTGTCCTTCGTCTATATGTTTGGACGATTTTCCATGGAGAGTGGGATAACTCACTAACTAGTTTCGTGCCTTCCTCTCCATGCAGGTTCCAGAAGGACGTCGGCGTATCATTGCACAAGACTATGGACTCCGAACAAGTAGCTTCTTTATTCCCTATCCTACCACAACGAAAGCATAACACTGGAACATTTTCATACACTATATCTTGCCAAAATGTCCCGATTCTAAGACGCATAGGAAGTGGTTTGATAGAATCTAGTTGAACACATAACCGAGCAAACCTCCCTCGGATGGCTGTGTTAGTGACTACATCTAACTTAAGGAGTTTCCCTAATTTATTTCCCACCTGTTTTAAAAAATCTTGATGATGATACTCAATGGACAATTGTTCCAATCTTATCCAGACAACTTGTGGGCGCAAAGGAAGGGAAATTAAATTGGCGTCGCGACCTAGTTATATGGTCTAGGAATCATGAATATAGCCTCCTTTTGAGGAATGACCTTTGATCTTACTACCAAAGTTTGGGTTCGAAGTTTAGGTACGCTCTTAAGAAGGTGTTAGGCACCCAAAATCGTCAAACCCTAAGGTTGGTCTTCTATCATTGTGTCCTATATCTTAGCCCTATTAAAAACTGTAAAGTTGTGATTTACAACTATGTTTTATGTTGGTTTTATTCAATGACAAAAAGTGATGTAATTGCTTTAATTTTATTCATTGTATTTTGTGGGATTTTATTGTATTGAGTTTAGTATCAAGTTCGTGAAGAATCAGTGGATTTCACGAGAAGCTTGCGAGAAGCTAACCCGTGAAAGAGCCATGTGAAGAGCACATATCTGGAAGCTGAAGAGTCGTGCCAGGCTGTCGTTTTCGCGAGTATCTCGCGGGTAAGGCCTTCTCGCGAGATAGTTACAAAACTTTCTGTCTGGAGGTTTTTTAAGTGTGACTTGCTTATCTTTCACCCATGCTATATATACCCTCATTACCCATAAATGTAATAAAGGCCATTTAGAGAGAAAAACCCTAAATAGGTTTTCTACAACACACATCCATCTTTTTGAGAGAGAACTACTCCTCCTTAGTGAGAAATCATTGTAGCATCTTCTCCTCCCCTCTCCATTATCATACCTTGAGAGGATATTTGTACCCAAACACAATCCACACATTCTCAATGTAGTGAGTGTTTTTGGTGTTGCTGAAAAATATTGGAAGAAGCCAAGGATGGCAGATGCAACATGGAGCTTGTTGCAGGATCCGGAAAGCTAGACAAGACACGGTTCTGAGAAGCCTTGTTGGAGTAGGAGCTTGGAGGGCTTAGGTACAGCAGGTAGATTAGGCTTGGAGGGTCTCTTGCTAACCCATGTATCCCAACTGATTGTCTAGTGGTGTTGCGGGATCCGAAAATCTAGACAAGACACGGTTCCGAGAAGCCTTGTTGGAGTAGGAGCTTGAAGGGTTTAGGTACAACGGGTAGATTAGGCTTGGAGGGTTTCTTACTAACCCATGTATCCCAACTGATTGTCTAGTGGATCTATTACCACTTGGAGGGCGGCAGAGAGGTTTTTCGCCGAATTCTTCAGTTTTCTCCACTTTCTCCAGCTCCTCACAACTCACCTCCATGGCCGGTCCTCCAATACCCGTAGTTAGGACCGGGGTCCTTGATTGCTATAAGCTATTTCCGGCCGAAGTGGAAGGTCCGCTGCTTGATCGTCGAGAAATTGCCGACACCATGCATTGTCTGGCCATTCCTTGGTCCCCTACTATCTCTTTAATTCGACCTTCTGATGGATATTTCACCTTCTGGTGCAGGGTTGACGACACAGCCCCTAGTGCATGAAGCCATGGCCGTGCCACAATAGCTGTGTAGGGGGAGTATGCATCTACCACGATGAAGTCCACTTCCACTACTTCTGAGTCTGTTTGCACAGGCAACCTAATCATGCCTTTCGGGATGACGACTTTTCCCTCAAAGCTAAGCAGGGGTGAATCGTATGGCGACAGGTCTTCCTGCTTCAAGTTCAGCCCCTTATACAGGTCTGGGTACATTACCTGCACGGCGCTACCCTGATCAACTAACACCCTCTTCACGTCATAGCCTCCTATTCTGAGCGTCACGACTAGAGCATCTTCATGGGGTTGAATAGTTCCTTCCTTATCCTCCTCCGTAAACCCGATTAATGGCGGGGCCCTCGCTCTGGCTCCCGTGGATCCTCTTTCGCCTGGCTCTGTCGGGAACCTACCCACTGACATCACTCTGAACGGGACGGAACCGGTTCTCCCAGGTGCGGCAAGAATGACATTTATCGTGCCTATGGGTGGCCTCAATGAGCTTTGTCTGGTTTCGACATTCGACTGCTCTGGGCAGTGCAACAGATGCCTTAGCTTTCCTTCTCGGACAAGCCGATCCAAATAGTTCTTTAGGTTCCTGCATTCGTCAGTGGCGTGACCGGGCTCTTGATGATACGCACAGTATAGATTCTGATTGCGTTTTGAGGGGTCGCCTGCCATTCTGTTCGGCCACTGAAAGAAAGGTTCGCGCTTTACTTTCTCCAGGATCTCATGCAATGGTTCTCGGAACACAGCGTGGACTACCTGAGCCCCAGTAGATCCAGATTGTTCCATATAATCTCTTCTCGGCTTGTTCCATATAATCTCTTCACGTCATAGCCTCCTATTCTGAGCGTCACGACTAGAGCATCTTCATGGGGTTGAATAGTTCCTTCCTTATCCTCCTCCGTAAACCCGATTAATGGCGGGGCCCTCGCTCTGGCTCCCGTGGATCCTCTTTCGCCTGGCTCTGTCGGGAACCTACCCACTGACATCACTCTGAACGGGACGGAACCGGTTCTCCCAGGTGCGGCAAGAATGACATTTATCGTGCCTATGGGTGGCCTCAATGAGCTTTGTCTGGTTTCGACATTCGACTGCTCTGGGCGGTGCAACAGATGCCTTAGCTTTCCTTCTCGGACAAGCCGATCCAAATAGTTCTTTAGGTTCCTGCATTCGTCAGTGGCGTGACCGGGCTCTTGATGATACGCACAGTATAGATTCTGATTGCGTTTTGAGGGGTCGCCTGCCATTCTGTTCGGCCACTGAAAGAAAGGTTCGCGCTTTACTTTCTCCAGGATCTCATGCAATGGTTCTCGGAACACAGCGTGGACTACCTGAGCCCCAGTAGATCCAGATTGTTCCATATAATCTCTTCTCGACTTGTTACTGCTGCCGAAACGGTCCGACCTGAAGTCCCTCTTCTCCTGAGGGACAACCTTCGCCTTTCCCTTCCCAATCTGCTGGTCCTCCTCGACCCTTTTGTACTTGTCTATCCTGTCCATGAGTTGTCGCACGCTAGTGACTGGCTTCCCAGTGAGAGACTTTCTCAAGCCATGCTCTGTAGGCAGGCCCCTTTTAAATGTACTGATGGCGACGTCATCGTAGTTCCCTTCTATCTCGTTGTACGTTTCCCAATATCTGTCCGAGTAGGCTTTCAGCGTTTCTCCTTCTCGCATGGATAAGGATAAGAGGGAATCGAGGGGCCGAGGGGCTCTAGTGCTGGTGATGAAACGAGAACCAAAAGCCTGCGTCAGCTGTTTAAAGGAATCTATGGAATTCGGTGGGAGGGCATCAAACCATCTCATTGCCAGGGGTCCCAAGCTGGATGGAAACACCTTACACATTAACGCCTCGTCCCTGGAATGGACGGCCATCCTTTGGTTGAATTGGCTCACGTGCTCCACTGGGTCAGTTCGACCATTGTATAGGGCAAACGCTGGCTGATTGAACCGCCGAGGAAGCACCGCCCTCTCTATTCTACGGGTAAATGGCGACTGGGAGATTCGGTCCAGGGCCTTGCTCATTGCGTCATTGACCAGGCCTTGGTAAGACGGGCTTTTGCGACCGCGTTTGTGCGGCCGTTCTTCCTCATAGGAGAATGTCTCGCTCGGAGGGGTTCTCGATCTTCGTCTATATTCATCGTCCTCACCACTGCTAGTGTCCAAAACGGGCGAAGGACGTTTTCGCTGGGCTCGACGCAGCTTCTTCTTCAAATCATCAATCTCTTGCTGTAGAGCGCTCCGCTCGTTGTGCTGGTGGGACGCGTGATCCTTCCCTTTTGAGCGGCTTCTACTCGTGTGAGAGGTGTTCACACTGCCCTCTCGTTGATTATCTTGGTCCTTCGCTCGTTCGAGGTTTACAAAGTTGTCCTGTCGTTGAGACTCTGCACGTCCGGTTTGGCGCGGACCTGATCCTTCCATCCCTTACTGTTTCACTTGTCGAGACACAAGTTCTTCCCACAGACAGTGCCAATTGTAAGGGCGGTTTTTGGGGCTCTGGCCCAACAGGCGAGCGATTCTGGCCCAAAAGTCCCTCAACAATGAATTTGTAGAGAGTAGGTCACAGAACTAGGTCTTGACAGCGTGAACGTAGTTATGAGCAAACCATACAACCAGTTGGACGCGGCGATATTCCTCTAAGCTTTTGGGATAATAGTCCGTGGGGCTGTATCTTCTGCTTTTTCCTCCAACTCCTTTCTCTTTTTCACCTCTTCTTCTGCCTCTCCTACACCATGATTGAAAGAGAGCTTCCAGAGAGAATTTTGAGAGAGAAACCCTAAAGAAAAACCAGATTGTTTCACCCACAATCTCTACCTTAGAGTCTCATCAAATTCCCTCACTCTCTTCCTCTCCATTGTCAAATCCTTGAGAGGCATTATACCAAACCTGGTTCTCACCATCATCATCTCTGTGAGACAGTCGTTTGGAGTTCTGGGAAGCAGTTAGGAAGGAGCCAATCTTCATTGGTTGATGCTACGGTGTAGTAGCGGAATCCGGAAAGTTAGAAAAGAAAAAGGTTCGGCGCAACCTCGTTGGAGCAAGAAGCTTGGAGGGCTTAGGTGCATTGGGTAGATTAGGCTTGGAGGGTCTATTGCTGTCCTTGTATCCCAACTGTATTTTCTAGTGGATTGATTACCGCTTGGAGGGCGGCGGAGAGGTTTTTCGCCGAGGTCTTCGGTTTCCTCTTCGATAACACATCTGGTGTTATCTCTGTGTTTGCATCTTCCTTCCTCTCTATCTCTGCCTTTACATTATCTGCTGTGGTTTATTTTGTTATGGCTTAGATAGTAGTTTAACCAATTCCATATTATAGCATATGTTAAGTTTCCGCACACTAGTTGTTTGACATATTGCTTGTGTTGGTTAAGTTGGTTTTTGGGGGTCTAAACGTTCAAAAGTGTTTTTGTACACGTTTTTGAACTTTCAATTGGTATCAGAGCGGGTACACTGCTGTTGGTTTTATTACCTCAGTGTGATCCTAGACCCCTGAGTTGTGGTTGTTGTTTTTGTTTATACCATGCTGAATTGTAGCTCAAGTGTTTGTGAAAATGTCTCTATGCATGTCTGAAAGGTGTCTTACTGATGATCTTGTAGAGTTATTAATAACTAAGAAACATGCTAGAGTTTTTGTTCACATGCTGAAATATCTTGAGAATCAGAATCTTGCCTTACATAGTAGCATATCTGAATCAAAATCATTGATTAAGAAATATAAAAGAAAGAATAGAATGTTGTGTGAGATGATTGAGAATCTGAAAATGAAAAATCAATCTAAGAGTAGCATGAAACCTGATGATGAGTTTATGTTTGAAGGTCAAGATTGTCTGTCACATGTGAACCTATTTGTGCATACCTCATTAAAGGTGTTTAATGCGTGTTTGTGGTATCTTGATAGTGGGTGTTCTCGCCATATGACAGGGGATAAGTCACTGTTAAAGTCACTCAAAGAAAAGGTGGGTGACTATGTGACCTTTGGGGATGGAAGCCATGCTCAAGTCCTAGGCAAAGGAACCATTGAGATACCCGGTTTGCCTCTGTTGAAAGATGTGCTGTTCATAAAAGGGCTGAAGGCGAATTTGCTGAGCATCACTCAAATTTGTGATGACGACTTCCTGGTACAATTCTCCAAGAAAGGATGTTTGATCATCAATAAAGAGGGGATTCAGGTTTTGGAAGGAAATCGGACTACGGATAATTGTTATGGAATAGTTCCGACGGCACCAATATCGTGTAGAAGTGCTCGGGTGGATATGTTGGAGCTGTGGCATCACAGATTTGGGCATGCCAACTTCAAACAAGTAGCAAAAGTCTCCAAACTTGAAGCAGTCGAGGGACTTCCTAAGTTTGGAAAAGTAAAGAAGACCATTTGTGGTGCATTTCAAATGGGGAAGCAAACTAAAGCTAGTCATCACAAGGTAAATGTGATAGCCACCTCTCGTTGTTTGGAGTTACTTCATGTTGATCTGATGGGGCCCACTAGAACTGAAAGCCTAGGGGGAAAAAGATATATTATGGTCATTGTGGACGACTACTCAAGATACACTTGGGTTGAATTCCTTAGAGAAAAATCAGAAGCTTGTGAGAGGCTGGAGATTCTGTGCAAGAAATTACAAAATGAAAAGGGGATTCCAATAGCCAAAGTTAGAAGTGATCATGGGAGAGAATTTGAGAATGCAAGATTCGAGTCCTTCTGTGAGAAGAATGGTATTAAAAGAGAGTTTTCAGCTCCCAAAACTCCACAACAAAATGGAGTGGTAGAGAGAAAAAATCGTGTGATTCAGGAGATGGCAAGAGTCATGTTGCTTAACAAGCAAATACCTCAAAAATTTTGGGGAGAAGCTGTCAACACCTCGTGTCACATTGGCAATAGGATTTTCTTTCGAGTTGGTACAAAGAAGACTGCATATGAGATATGGAATGAGAAGAAGCCTAAAGTGAAGTATTTCTGGGTATTTGGAAGTAAATGTTATATCTTAAATGATCGAGAGAATCTTGGGAAGTTTGATGCAAGAAGTGATGAGGGTATTTTTCTTGGCTACTCTACTACAAGTCGAGCATATAGAGTGTTTAACAAGAGAACAAAGACTGTGATGGAATCCATAAATGTCAAGATTGATGATGCCTTACCTAAGGTGGAAATGATTGATGATGTAGAAGGGCCGAGCACCGAAGAGCCTGATGTTGAGGTAGAAGCTTTGGATATAGAAGGTGAAGAACCTATACAAGAAGTAGAATCGACTCCCATCAACCCAAGAAGAGAAACGAGATCGATGTCTAGAACTTCAAGCCCTCTTACTCCTCCAGAAGTTCATCCTCCTATCTCTCATAGTGATGAAGTTTCCACTTCAAAAAGGCCATCCTCAAGAATTATCAAGAATCATCCGGAAAGTAATATCATAGGATCACTTGATGATGGTCTTCGCCTTAGGAAAGCAAAATATTCTGCTAGCCAATCATGTAACATATCACTGTTATCTTGCACAGTTTGAACCAAAAAGGGTTGAAGAGGCTCTTCAAGATAAGAATTGGGTTGAGTCAATGCATGAAGAACTGAATCAGTTTGTGAGGAATGACGTGTGGGAACTTGCTCCACGGCCTGAGAACATTCATGTTATAGGCACAAAGTGGATTTTTAAAAACAAAACTGATGAAGATGGAGAGATAATTCGAAACAAGTCTCGGTTGGTGGCTCAAGGATACACACAAGTAGAAGGGGTGGATTTTGATGAATCATTTGCTCCAGTGGCAAGACTCGAATCCATTCGAATCCTCATGTCCATTGCGTGCACTTTGAAGTTCAAACTTTATCAAATGGATGTTAAGTGTGCTTTTCTGAATGGATATCTAAATGAAGAGGTTTTTGTTGAGCAACCAAAAGGATTTGAGGATCCTCATTTTCCAGATCATGTATTAAGATTGAAGAAAGCACTATATGGTTTAAAACAAGCGCCTAGAGCCTGGTACGATCGTCTTACACATTATCTTCTAGATAGAGGTTTCAAGAGAGGGTACGCCGATCGAACTCTATTTGTCAAAAATGATGAAGATTATCTCCTTGTGGCACAAGTCTATGTTGATGACATAGTGTTTGGAGCAACTATCGAAGATCGTGCTACTGAATTTTCTGAGGAGATGAAGAAGGAGTTTGAGATGAGCATGGTGGGGGAGCTCACATTCTTTTTGGGTCTTCAAGTCAAACAACAGAAGGAGGGTATATTTGTATCTCAAGAGAAGTATGCCAGAAATATTGTCAAGAAGTTTGGCCTAGACTCCAAAAAAGATGCCTCCACTCCCATGAGCTCTTCCACTAAACTGAATGTGGATTCATCAGGAGTTGAAGTAAGTCCTACATTGTATAGGAGCATCATAGGAAGTTTGCTCTACCTTACAGCAAGTAGACCGGACATTGCTTTCAGTGTGGGCGTTTGTGCCAGGTACCAAGCCAATCCGAAGGAATCTCATCTGACTGCTGCTAAGCGAATCATTCGATATGTGAATGGTACTGCAAACTATGGTCTGTGGTATTCAAAAGACTCAAATGCGTGTCTTGCTGGGTATTCGGATGCTGACTGGGCTGGCAGTGTAGACGATCGGAAAAGCACTTCAGGCGGCTGTTTTTATCTTGGTAACAATCTTGTTTCGTGGATGAGCAAGAAGCAGAATTCAGTGTCTCTATCTACTGCAGAAGCAGAATACATCGCTGCTGGAAGTTGCTGCACTCAGCTTCTTTGGATGAAGAAATTACTTCATGACTATGGAATTCCTCAAGAAACGATGTGTGTCTTCTGTGACAACACCAGTGCCATCAATCTTTCCAAAAATCCTGTTCAGCATTCAAAATCCAAACACATAGAGATACGTTACCATTTCATTCAGGATTTGGTAGAGGAAAGAGTTGTGTGTCTTGAGTTCATACACACCGACAATCAAAAGGCGGATATCTTCACCAAGCCTCTCGATGGTCCACGGTTTGAATCACTCCGTAAGACCATTGGTGTCGGTACAATTCCTTGACTCTCTTGTGTGTTGTGTGCTTCACATTTTTATAATATGTTAAATCTGTCTGTGTTGGGGCACACATTTTTTTTGCAACATGTTTCTTGTTTGTTTGTTCTTTTGTGTATACTGCTGGTTATTTTTGTGTTTGTTCAATCATTTTTGTTTCTTGTGTCAAAAATCCAAAAATCACATAAAAATTAGAAAATCAAAAAGCTTGATTGACTTTGTTGAGTTTTGTCTCAAAACTTATTTTGCCTTGTACCTTTGTGCTAATGGCTTTGTGCATTTTCGAGCATTGCTTGTTTTCACGCACTCATATCACTATGGGAAAAATCTTGAAATCTATATGATTGTTGTAAATAGATCTTCAACCTTGTCATGAATGATTAGTGAATGGTTATGTTGATCTTGAGACATGCATAGACTTGTGTCTATATATCTTCCCATTTTTTATTTTTGTTTTGCTAAAAGGAGCTCACCAAATGTAAATCTCCAAATGAAAAGAGATATTGAGCTGCAAAAGCCTGTCGCACATTCTAGTATTTGACTAGGAAAAAGGGTAAGCGACATTATATTAAAAAGTGAAATTTCATTCAAAAAGGCCAAAGGCCTGTTCTTCAAAGAGAAATGTTACATATATCCCTCTCACAATGAGAGATGATTGCCTCAAAAAGATCAAAAAGATCAAATGTTATGATTGAAAGTGGAGTCAAATGAAAAGCTCCAAGTTATGCTATCAAGTTGTGTGGGAAGTCATATATACATATTTCTATAATTGAGATTGGTCACATGATCTAGTGCTAATTGTGTATGTCTTGGTTGAATTGATCATTGAAGCTTCACATTAGACAAAGGACTATCTCACTGTTGATATCCACACACAACACACAAGTTTATGTTCAATAAATGCCATATTCATTTGTGTGATTGTACTTGATAAAATGTGTTTTCACATGCTCAATCTTTGTTAATTCAAGCACAAAAAGATTTTTGAGTGTTTTAGGTGTTTTTGGAAAGTGTTTTGTTGAAAAAATCTGAAAATTTCAAAAATACAGTTTTGCCCTGTTTTGGCGGCTCAGTCGCGGGTATGTCAAGTTGCGAGCCTCAGTCGCATCTTCGCTGGTCAGTTTTGGCGACTTGTTCACGAGTGGAAGGTCCAGTCGCGAGATTCACTCAGAGATTTTCGCGGCTCATCTCGCGACTCACTCGCGGGTAGACCTTCCAGTCGCGAAAAACACTTAGAAAAATTTTTCAAAATTTTGTTCTTGAGTGATTTGGCGGCTTGAGCTGGCGACTATGTGGCGACTTAATCCAGTCGCGAAAATCGCGTGTTTTGGACATACAGGGGCAGTTTTTAAAATTTTCTGTTTTTCCCTCGATCTTTTTGTGACTGTTCATTGTCTTTTACTTCTGCACTTTCCCTTTCACACCGTGCCTCCATTGTCGATCTCCATTGTTTGCTTCTTCTCAGCTAAAAATCGTCGACTAACAGGTATGGTTCTCTGTCTTGCACTCTAATTTTCCTAATGTCTTGGTTTTCCCTCTGGATTATTCACTTTTGCTTATGGTTTTGTGATGGGTTTTGTGATGTCATCGTTGTCCTTTCTTAGCTTATGGTAGCCTGTGCTTCTGGTTTTGAGCTAATTTATTTTGTTGGTTGTGTTCTTCATCATGTTTTTAGCTAGGGTTAGCTAATTTTTGTCTGATCTGCTGTTGCTATCATGTTTCACTTTGATCTTGTGTGGTATCTTGTTGATGTGGTGTTGATTTTGGTCCTTTTTCAGCTGATTATGTGGTTATATTTGATCTCTCTATACTGTGTAGGTCTTATTTGGGCATTTGGTGTCCCTCATTGTTACTTTCTGACCATACTCATCCAGCTGTTAGGGTTTCTTCATTGTTCCTAAATTTTCACTAACCCACTGCTGATATAGTCTGTTGGATTGTGTTTTGTCATTTCCCTTGTTTATAATACAGCCTGGTCATGTCTCCATTCAAAAAGGCTGCTGTGAAAGGAGGTTCTTCCAAAGGGAAGGAACCCGTAATTGATGTTGATGAAGACACACCTCTCCCGAAAGTGACTCGCTCTTCATCACAGCGATTCGATCCAAATAAGTTCAGATCATATTCAGCCTATCAGTCATATGAGAATTTTTTTCTTCATGCCACACCATTACTAGAGAGAGCTGTGGATCTGCCCTCACTTCACAACACTGACATTCCGATATGTTTTGCTCACAAGGATTGGAATTACCTTCTATCTGATCCGGATATCGTGTATGAAGAGTTGGTTAAAGAATTTTATGCTAACGCAATTCTGGAAGGAGATGAACTTAAGTGCTGGGTTCGGCAAAAGAGCTTTTCTGTCTCTCCTACATACCTGGCGGAAATTCTTCACATCAACAGACCCATTTTTCGTCATTCACCGGTCTATGATGATCTATGTCCTGATGAGGAGCTTCTCAAACAAAGTCTTGGTCAAGACTTGGAGTTCTCACCAAATGGCAAATCCATCAGTGTTTCCTCCCTTTCTCCGAAACTGCGAGTGCTTACAATTGTGATGTTTCACAATTTGTACCCTCTATCAAGTACTGGGTATATGAACCTCGGACGTGCTTTGTTTCTTCATGATCTAATCTCTGATGAAGAAATAGACATTTGTGCTCATATCTTTCATGTTCTGCGCAAAACGGTTCTTCGAAGTGAGTCTCGGATCTGCATTCCTTTCTGCAGTCTCATTTCACGGATCTTGAAGCTCAAGGGAATTTATCCAACGGCTGATGAGTCTCCTATCCCCAAACCGAGTCCGATCAACATGTGTACATACAATGCAAGTGTTGGACATAGTCGGAAGAGAGCCAAACCAGAAACTTCTGCATCTCACAGTGATTCTCAGTTCAGCAATCTCTCCCTCGATGATAAACTTGATCGCATTGTTTCCTCTGTCCACGAGTTGAATACGAAGATGTCTGGACTCACTGCTTCTCTACACCATCAAAGCAACCGATGGGATATGAAGTCTACTTCTCTTCAGACTCAGTTGGATCAAATTCAGAGAAAGCTAGAAGAGGATGACTAGCCTATTCCATGACAAAAAGGGGGAGTGATAGGCATAATCAAGGGGGAGGATATTACCCTAAGGGGGAGCGTCTTTATCTAAGGGGGAGTGTCTTTAATTTTTTGTTTCTTTCTTCTCTTTAAGTTGATATATTGTGTTTTGTAAAACTGTTATTCAGGTATTTGTTGGTTTGTACCTATGTGCTTTTGTAAGCTTTTAGGGTTAATGTTTTATGCATAGTTTGTAGGTTTTATGGTATGTACCTTGCTTAAGTGCAGCCTTTATGCTATGTTGAAATCAGTACTTTAATCTAAATGTTCTGCATTTTGGTTTATGTACTGTCACTCTTGTGCCCTTGTAGGATTGTTCCTAGATGCATATGCCTTGTGTGCTATGCATTGGTTGAGTGTTGAGCATACAAGTGTCTTGCCTTGTGCTTGTTAACTTGTATGTCTTTGTGTTCATTCCAAGTGTGAATGAGCACTGTGATCACAACCTTGTGGTGTTCACTTGGTTGATCAAGCCATGGTTTGTTTATTAACTCCATCTTTGCTTGATCTCATATTGCCTGTTTCATATGCATTTATAATTTTCTGCTTACAATGATCATGGTGTATTGTTGTGTTTCAGGAGTTTATGTTCATATGATTCAAGTGCTTCACAGCTTCTAGAGTTAGGTGTGAGTGAGTTTTGTTCAACTGTTCTCAACTCACATGTTAAGTCTAGAGTCTGTTTTAGGGTTTTGTCACGGAATAGCCAAAGGGGGAGATTGTAAGGTTGAATTTATTCAACCATCTAATTGGCTTTATTCCGTGCCAAATTTGCTTGTAATTCAGCATTTAGTAACCCTGTATTTAGGTGGGATTGTTGTAAGGGTAGTGAGTAAGATAGAGTAAAGATTGCTCAAGAGTGTGCAAGAAAACAGAGTGTCGCGGCTGGGACTCGCGGGTGGACTCGCGGCTGCAAGTCGCCAGAAGCTGCACACGTGCCAAGCATGCTGGAAGATGAACAGTCATGCTAGCTGGAGCACTACAGGACAAAACAGGACAACTGGCCATACGGTTAACTCGCGACTGGAACTCGCGACTTAGTCAAGCCGCGAGCCACCCCTGTTTTGGAAAAACCTGACGTTTCGCATTCCTCTTCACTCCAGTATAAATACCCTTTTAACCCACGATTGAAAGAGAGCTTCCAGAGAGAATTTTGAGAGAGAAACCTTAAAGAAAAACCAGATTGTTTCACCCACAATCTCTACCTTAGAGTCTCATCAAATTCCCTCACTCTCTTCCTCTCCATTGTCAAATCCTTGAGAGGCATTATACCAAACCTGGTTCTCACCATCATCATCTCTGTGAGACAGTCGTTTGGAGTTCTGGGAAGCAGTTAGGAAGGAGCTAATCTTCATTGGTTGATGCTACGGTGTAGTAGCGGAATCCGGAAAGCTAGAAAAGAAAAAGGTTCGGCGCAACCTCGTTGGAGCAAGAAGCTTGGAGGGCTTAGGTGCATTGGGTAGATTAGGCTTGGAGGGTCTATTGCTGTCCTTGTATCCCAACTGTATTTTCTAGTGGATTGATTACCGCTTGGAGGGCGGCGGAGAGGTTTTTCGCCGAGGTCTTCGGTTTCCTCTTCGATAACACATCTGGTGTTATCTCTGTGTTTGCATCTTCCTTCCTCTCTATCTCTGCCTTTACATTATCTGCTGTGGTTTATTTTGTTATGGCTTAGATAGTAGTTTAACCAATTCCATATTATAGCATATGTTAAGTTTCCGCACACTAGTTGTTTGACATATTGCTTGTGTTGGTTAAGTTGGTTTTTGGGGGTCTAAACGTTCAAAAGTGTTTTTGTACACGTTTTTTAACTTTCAACTAAATTAGCAATTTGTAAAAAAATTTGTAAAAAAGTTTCTATCTCTAGCATTACTCGAATTAAAATTATATGTTTGTATACACCCCTCATAAAATCCTTTGCCATGAGATACTTTTAGTGACCCCGTCCATGGGGGCAATATGTGGCCATGGTTCAGGTCATGTTTTTGATGTTACAAATGTTGGGATGTTGTAGAGGTGGACGTTGAGAATTGATAGAGGATTATTAACTTTTCACTGACACTAACCATGGGGGCAATGCATGAGAGTGACCCTTCCTATGAGGGCAATACACAAATATCCACATCACTAATATATTTATTTATTTATTTAATTTTTTTTTAAAGAACCCTTTAAAATGCCCAAAATTACCATGTATAATAACTTGCACGGGTAATGTGCACTGCAGTCAATAACTTAAGAAGTAGTTGATTTTATACTACCATTTTTACATGTACTTTTGTATATAGCCATTCATATTTGATGCACTTAGAGCATTCATAATGATGGAATCAATTTGTCAAATTGCTATTTTTAACAACCCATATAACATAAATAAAGCTACAATGATTATACTATTGTTAAATCTTTTAACAATTGAGTTACAATAAACTACCATCTATCTATGACAGTCTGCTATAACTTAAAGTTATACATAAATATTAGTAATATTCTATTATTCCTTCCCATTTTTTAATTAAAAACTATGCTCTCTCTCTCTCTCTCTCTTTCACTATTTTTTTTCTCCCTTTCTTCATCGATTCTCTCCTCTCTCTCAACCAGCTGTTTCTCTCAACCGGACTTAGCCAAGACCCATGGCCACTCTATCATCTTCTCCTTCTCTCTCGACCAGATTTAATTAGCCAAAATGAAAGGGGAAAAAAATGTCACAACCGCCCACACAACATGATTCATCTTTGGCTAATAATCACTTTTCCTCCTGAAATTTTTGGTTATTTGAACCAATGATGTTTTAAAATTTTAAGATTGGTCCATTAAATCTGGTTCTGTGATATATATATATATATATATATATATATTGACCAATCTATGAAAACCATAGTTTGGTTCTCCCAAGCAAAAATTTTTGGCTCCACCAATAGCTATTAGGCTTTTGGCTTAATTCTTTTATAAAATGATTTTTCCATCCACACAAGTTAAATTTCAGGAACTAAAATGAAAACTATCTCAAAATTTAAAGGACAAAAGTGTAATATAATCTTTATTTTTCCTCAGATTATCCATTTCTTCCTTTTTTATTTATTTATTTTGATTTTTTGGCAATAAAAAATCAAATGAGAACTGAGTTTCAAAATACGTACTACGATTAGCATAGAAGAGATGTCTCTATTTGAGAATGTAGATGTTGGAGTATAGATTAAGGCTTCTGCATATGTGTTTCACGAGGTTTTTTTTTTTTTTTTTTTTTTGGGTTAAAATGTTTCACGAGGTTAACAACAAGAAAGTAGCTGAGGTTTACAAAGTCTTGATTTTCTAGAAGGTGAATGGGGAACAAGCTAGATGGCTCCATCATGTGCTGGTTTTTTGTCTTTCGCAAGTCAATCATGATTTGTTGTTGACAAGTATGAGAGCTTTGTGACAGTTTTTTGTCCGTACGTCCAATGATAGAAGTATTAGATGTATATCTCTCCTCTTTTTTTCTTTTTAATTTTTAACTAGTGGAGTAGATGTGACAAAACAAGAATTGATGACTGTTTCTATCTTTTCCTTTTCATAGGTACTAGGCAGCTGACCACTCACGTTGCCTTTATTTATTTATTTTAAAATATAGGCTAACCAATGTTTTGTGGATAACCATATTTTTGAACTTATCTTATTGTTTAGTCCACAGTTACCGTGTAAATGCATGAAGCTCTGACGCTTTTTTTTTTATAGGTTTTTTTTTTTTGATAGGTCTCTGACACTTATCATGTGCATGGTATCTCAGTTCCTAATATTTAAATTTAAAGTTTTAGTTTAGACTTAGGCCACCCTTATTTAGTTAGGAATTTGAAATGCTTACTCTTTTTGAGGGTATAATTCTTGTATGCTTTCTTCTCAAAAAAAAAAAAATGCTACTATTGATTCCCCCCTCTTCATCTCCAGTTTATGATCTCTTTCTTCGTTCCACTTCCATCTTCTTCTTCTTTCTAAATTTTATATAGTCCTACTTTAACAGTCACTCTCTATGTGTCCTTCAAATTTCAAAACATCAGCGCTGCTCAGCCAGTCTGTAGTTTATGCTTTGTGCAGAATGTAGATCCGTTTGGGCTAATTTTGGATGGAGGACCAAGATTTTGGACGGAGGGGATCGAGTTTTATTTTCCTTTGATCCAGTTATACAAGTCGGGGGGTTGGGGCTCTTTTGGGCCCAAATGTGATTCAGTTTCTATGTTTGTTACACACAATTTGTTATATACAACAAATTCGTATGTAAAATTATTTTAAACTAAACAATTTATTTTGCTACGAAATCCAACTACAGTATGTTGTAAGTAGACTTTTGACATCTATGTAATGTTTGGTACAAGATAATGTTTTAAGATTCTCAGAAATGTTTAAAGATTCTCATGTTTGGTTGCAAATCAAGCTAGGGAATCAGATGTCAGGGAAATCTGCATTCCCCCTTTAAACCTCTCTTAATAGGAATGTGGATTCCATTTAAAATAGGTGGGTATCCAGATTCCCAAGCTTAAAGGAAATTGTATTTTTTTTTTATAAATTGACGATTTAAACCATTTTTCCTTATCATTTAAGCAATCATTTAAGCAATTAAGATAAAATATAAAATAAATCATCAATATCTTTTCCCACCAAAATAACATAAATAGGATAGACAATTCTGTTGATATATTCTTTAACAAATTTCTATTTAGGTTTCATGTGTGAAAAAAAAAAAAGTTTGAAGGGGACCTCCATTATTGCCAGGTATTCACTTTTGCTATTATGTATGTGTTGCTCAACAAATTATTCATAATTTATATTTTGTTTTTCATTATTTATTTAGAGGAAGATTTTTTTTTAAAGGACTTAGTAGTTCACATTCAAAACTAAGGATAGAGTAGGAAAAATAAATAATTCATCTAAGATTCTTGGAAATAAATCAAACATTATCATCCCACATTCCTAAGAATCTTAAGAGATTTTCAGTGAAACCAAACATAGAAATAACTACATTTTTAAGCATCCAGATTATAAGGAATCACATTCCTAGGAATCTAGATGCCAGGAATAATGTGAATTCTCTCGTATCAAATGCCACACTAATGTAATATATAACAGATTTTCCCAAAAAAAAAAAAAAATTGTAATATAACAGATAATTGAAGATATGTAGACCTCGTGGGTTCTAGTTAACTCATCTGGTAAAGTTTTTAATGGTTAAATAAGAGATCTGGGGTTCAATCCCTGTCTATCCCAAAAACTTATTGTTATCTTGGCCATAAGTTGAAACTCTCTAAAATTAAAAAAGATATGAAGACCTCATAAAAAAAAAAGATGTGTAGACCAACCCCAATGTTTACTAATACTATGAGAACTACATGTAAATTATAGGCGACTACTATTTACTTTCAAATGGTGAATACATATATAGAGAACTGAAAAATGGTAAATAATTGTAAATCTGCTAGCAATTGGGGGCTATGTAAGACCAAGCCTCCATAGCCACTTGAGAACCAAATTTGATTTTTTTTTTTTTTTTTTTTTTGGCAAAAAATCTAAAGCAGATTAAGAAAATAAAACATACCTTTAGCCATTTTTGTTCAAATAATTTATAAAAAAAAAAAAAGAAAAAAAAAGAAAGAAAAAAGACCCAATGTAAAATAAAGTAGAAGAAGAGCTTCTTATAATATATGACCCTTTTGATGGAGAATGCATGTTTTTGTTTTTTTTTTTGTTTTTTCAAGGCTAGACTAGGGACCCCTTTAATTTAACTTTGTTTATCTATTTATATTTTGAGAAATGATATGTCTACAACAAATCCTAAGTGGTAGGTTGTTACTGGTTGTTATTGGTTGTTATTGTTGGGCAAAAAAGTAATCTTAGTATTAGTTTCAAATTTGAACCAATAACAACTAACCACCTGTGATTTGTTGTAAAAAAATGTTGTAGATATAACATCTCTCTTATATTTTTTTTCCATCAAGGAGTTTGTGTTTGTTCACCCAAAAACCTTTATTTTACCCAATAAAGTTGTAAATGTCTATTAAAAAATGACCCCTAATAGGATGAGTTTTTATCTATCACGCTTATCATTAAATAAATAAAAATAAATCTGAATAAAATAACTAATTAAATAATTAAAATAAAATATATGTGGGCCACATTTACTTTCCTAATGGAAATTGTAAGGGCGATTTTTGGGGCTCAGGCCCAGCAGACGAGCGATTCTGGCCCAAAAGACCCTCAACAATGAATTTATAGAGAGTAGGTCACAGAACTAGGTCTTGACAGAGTAAATGTAGTTATAAGCAAGCCGTGCAACCATTTGAACGTGGGGATATTCCATTAAACTTCCTGGGATAACAGTTCGTGGAGCTGTATCTTATGCTTTGTTTTCAGAACTCCTTTCTCTTTCTCCCTATTTTTCTCCCCTTGGCCATGGGGATTTTCTTCTCTTATATAGCATCCTCCAAACGATAATGACCCTCCACTTGTTAATCATCTAGGCCTCTACTTGAGTGTCTGTCCCATAGGACATCCTCCTTCTTTTCTGTGAGTTGCACTGGCCAAGATAATTCTGTTCTCCTGTCCTTTCCACATTAATGCGGCTGGAAAAGTAGTTTCCTTGCATTTAATGCGGCAGTTGTGATTGCCCCCCTGAACATCCTACATTTTCTTTTGATTTTGGATGACCTTTCACCATGTAAAAGGTGTGAATCGGACTCCCATTTGGTGCGTCCGAGGAGGTACTCCTCCTCGGACGCCCCTTAAGCAAGCCCGACCCAACATGATTGGGCTGGGGGGTCCTCTGCCCGTGTCTTCGCTTCCTATTATGGTTGGACTTAGTACGAGTACCATGGCCCAATGTTGACTGGCGAATTTTATCCCCACAATAGCCCCTCAAAATTCCGGCTTTTCTTCTTGGTCCGAGGAAGAAAGACGGGATTTTGATGCCTACTGGACAGTTCGTTGTGGATTCCTGCTTCACACGTGTGGGGGGCGCACCCTCACGCGCCTCATTAATGCTGAAGGCGTTTAATGACCCGGGGGAAAGTAATTGCAGCTTTTTGGGGTTTTACACTCTTTCAATCCAACGGTTGGAGACCGGATCAACGGTGGACAACGTTTCATTTGCTCTAGACAGGAGTATGTCTGTCCAACTCCTTTTGAGTATATAAGGTTTTGAAGGCGTTCATTCCTCACTTTTGACGAACACTCCAGTATCCCGAACGTCTCAGAGCCTTCTCCTTCAGCCCGTTCTTACCTTCACCGCCATTCTCTTGAAGACTCCGTCGAGTTTCTTACCCGTAAGTGTGCGCTTCTTCTTCGTTATTCTTCATTAGACAAACTGCCTTCACGTTGTCTAGGATTTAGAGGGGATGGGTAGGCTTGAAAAAATGGTAGACTCTCCAGCTGGTATGGTGGGCTTCAGGGCGAAGTATCGTATCCCACCGAAGGTAGGTTTAGAGTATTGCCATCAGGAGGACATTTTGTTCAAGAGGAGAACAGGGGAAGTTGCAATTCCAATGATAGCCTTCGTGGAAGGAGGAATGACGATTCCAATTGGGAGAATAACTAAGGACTACCTACGTGGTCATAGATTGGCCCCCTACCAATGCACCGCGAACCTATTCCGGATCCTGGGGTGTGCCGACGTCTTAAATGACCAGATGAACCTCGGCCTTTCATGGCACGACGTGGTTCATCTTTATGAATGCCATAAGCTCGGCGACTCATACTACTTAAAGTCCAGAACTGACGAAGTGAGGTTGATATCCTGCCTTCCCAAGTCCAGCAAAGGCTTAAAGGACGACCATTTAATCGTCTCCGGACCATGGCATGACGGCCTTCACTGTCTGACTAGGACGGGAACGCCAGGTGGGGTGTCATAGAACTAGATTCCATGAGGAGGACCTTAGTTTTGAGCTCCCTTCCCCCCTTTTTTCTTTTTATTTTAAACTTGTTGGTTTGGTTGCATGCCTCCTCGGACTAACGTAAACCCTTTAACGGCCTTTGCAGACAAGGAGCGAACATCCCCTCGGCTAAGCTTGGTCAACGTCCCGGCTCTAAACTACCTCCTGAGGTCTGAGATTTTCGTAAGCGAGGACGGACAACTGCGGTCGGCTCCTTTGATTTTCGACTACGTTCCCCTCACTCTATCCTTGGTAGACGCCGGCCAAGCTATAAGGGCTGGCAGTCTGAGATTGGCACGCATTGACGTATCCATATCAGGGTTCCTCGCTGCAACAGACTTACCTCCTATTCAGCTGCCTCCCAATCGTTCCTTTCCTCCAGTGGTTATCCCGGAGGAGGAGGCTGGTTCTTTGCATTCTGAAAGTTCAAAAAACGTGTACAAAAACACTTTTGAACGTTTAGACCCCCAAAACTAATTTAATCAACACACGCAGTATGTTAAACAACTAGTGTGCGGAAACTTAACATATGCTATAATATAGAATTGATTAAACAACTATCTAAGCCACAACAAAATAAACCACAACAGATAATGTAAAGGCAGAGATAGAGAGGAAGGAAGATGCAAACACAAGGATAACACCAGATATGTTATCGAAGAGGAAACCGAAGACCTCGGCGAAAAACCTCTCCGCCGCCCTCCAAGCGGTAATCAATCCACTAGAAAATACAGTTGGGATACAAGGACAGCAATAGACCCTCCAAGCCTAATCTACCCAATGCACCTAAGCCCTCCAAGCTTCTTGCTCCAACGAGGTTGCGCCGAACCTTTTTCTTTTCTAGCTTTCCAGATTCCGCTACTACACCGTAGCATCAACCAATGAATATTGGCTCCTTCCTAACTGCTTCCCAGAACTCCAAACGTCTGTCTCACAGGGATGATAATGGTGAGAACCAGGTTTGGTATAAAGCCTCTCAAGGATTTGACAATGGAGAGGAAGAGAGTGAGGGATTTTGATGAGACTCTAAGGTAGAGATTGTGGGTGAAACAATCTGGTTTTTCTTTAGGGTTTCTCTCTCAAAATTCTCTCTGGAAGTTCACTCTCAATCGTGGGTTAAAAGGGTATTTATACTGGAGTGAAGAGGAATGCGAAACGTCAGGTTTTTCCAAAACAGGGGTGGCTCACGGCTTGACCTCGCGGCTTGACTAAGTCGCGAGTTCCAGTCGCGAGTTAACCGTATGGCCAGTTGTCCTGTTTTGTCCTGTAGTGCTCCAGCTAGCATGACCGTTCATCTTCCAGCATGCTTGGCACGTGTGCATCTTCTGGCGGGTTGAAGCCGCGAGTCCACCCGCGAGTCCCAGCCGCGACACTCTGTTTTCTTGCACACTCTTGAGCAATCTTCACACTATCTCACTCACTACCCTTACAACAATCCCACCTAAATACAGGGTTACTAAATGCTGATTTACAAGCAAATTTGGTACGGAATAAAGCCAATTAGATGGTTGAATAAATTCAACCTTACAATCTCCCCCTTTGGCTATTCCGTGACAAAACCCTAAAACAGACTCTAGACTTAACATGTGAGTTGGGAACAGTTGATCAAAACTCACTCACACCTAACTCTAGAAGCTGTGAAGCACTTGAATCATATGAACATAAACTCCTGAAACACAACAATACACCATGATCATTGTAAGCAGAAAATTATAAATGCATATGAAGCAGGCAATATGAGATCAAGCAAGAATGGAGTTAATAAACAAACCATGGCTTGATCAACCAAGTGAATCACCACAAGATAGTGATCACAGTGCTCATTCACACTTGGAATGAACACAAGGACATACAAGTTAACAAGCACAAGGCAAGACACTTGTATGCTCAACACTCAACCAATGCATAGCACACAGGGCATATGCATCTAGGAACAATCCTACAAGGGCACATGAGTGACAGTACAACAATCACAATGCAGAACATTTAGATTAAAGTACTGATTTCAACATAGCATAAAGGCTGCACTTAAGCATGGTACATACCATAAAGCCTACAAACTATGCAAAGACAATAACCCTAAAAGCTTACATAAGCATATGGGTACAAACCAACAAATACCTGAATAACATCATCAAACATATATTAAAGTTTAAACCAAGAGTATATGAAAAGAGTTAGAAACAGATATACACCAAAACACAGTGTATCAAAACCATAAAAACCATAAGTTTAGAAGATAAGACGAAAAACAAAAGTATGTGTGTACTCCCCCTATCACTATGCACACTTCCCTTTGAACTTTTCTCCCCCTTACTGAATGCTCTCCCCCTTTTTGTCACGAATAGCTAAAAACTCTCGTCCAACTTTCGTTGAATCTCATCTAGCTGATTCTCCAGAGTCTCGAGTCGCATTTGGACATGGTTGTTTGTGGAGTAGAGAAGTGCCACAAGCTCATCAACACGTTTCTGAATATGCTCAAGAACACTGCCAACTCTGTCAGTATGAGAGGCAGTTTGTGCTTGCGGAATACCAGCCGGTGAAGCTTCAGGGACATCACGAGATGCAGATGTGGTATGTGCAGGTGTCTCTGAGTCAGGAGCAAATGAAGGAACCGGAGAGATGTGAGCACTTCTTGGTGATTTGGAGGAGTGACTTCTGCTCGCTTGAAGAGTGAACAAAGAAATGGGACGTTGACGAGTCAACATTTTACCATCTGCAGGAGGAGTAATGCTTGCACTAAGGATGAGCTTCATGACGAGACTGCAAAATGGAATGATTCCTCGAGCTGTAGATCGACACGCGGTCTTCCTCAAGTTGTAGTAGATGTGAGCACATATATCAATGGGGGCTCCGGTAATGAGATCACACAGAAATATAGCTCTCCCAAGATTGATGAATGTAGTGTTGGACAGTGGGTAGAGATTGGTGAACATGATCAACTTCAGTGTGGTCAACTCAGGTGCAAACTTTGCGGTGTTGATGGAAGTTCCTGCACTAGACACCTCATAATCGTGTCCTAGGATTTGTAGAATTTCCCCAACCTCTGGATTTCGTTCATCATAGGGAGTTAAATTCACATTCTGAGGTCTGGTGATGCCGAGAAGATCTGCGATGGAGTCTGGGGTAACACTAAACTCTGTTCCTCTGACCCAGAAAACGAGGACAGGTCCAAGATCAGATGCATTGGAGAAGCATTCTTTGACCAGCTCATCCATTGGATCATCAAAGTTTCCGAACAAGTTTGCCCAGTCTCGTTTCTCAAAGATTCGAGGGATGAATGTAGTCCCTAAGGTGTTGAACTCTACTACCCGCTCCACTATAGTTGTTGACTTGTCAAACACATTTGAGTAGGCGTGTGAGTTCAGGGGAACTCTGAATCTATCCTCATTGGGATCTTGAGATGCTTGAGATGATAGACGAGTCCTTTTAGCAACTGGGGTTGCTGGTTCGTCAGCAACAGTGTCTTTACCCCTGGAAGATCGACGAGACATCTGCAAGAGAACAGGCCAACAGAAAAGAACCAAGCAACAATACCCCACAAAAAAATTGTCAACAAGATTCAGTATAAACAGTATTTCAATATGAAAACCAGACTTAATATAGTGCAGACCCAACCAAACCTTCCAACAAAACACAGAAGTACAAACTAATACGAGCAACAAACTTGGTAAAAGTGCACCAAGACAAAGAAAGACACCACAACTGTCATTGAGTCAGGTTAACATGACCATGATATGCAATTAGAAACAGCATTTGAACATTTTGAGCAGATAGCATAAAACACTTCATCAGAGGAATGAACATAGGGAGAATATTTCAATCATGAAGAAACCAAACATCCACACGGGAGCATGTGGATGAGAGACATACATTATGATATCAAAATCACTCAGTGACCAAAAACAAACACCAACATCAATATTCAGGCAAGAGTAATGAGTAAGACAGATAAACACCAAACCCATTTCAGAAAAGATTCTCAGATTCAATAAGATGGCAAAAAACAGAACAATGAAATACACATTGTGACTGCTCAGCATGAAAACAGGTGAGAACAATATCAAAACAGGACACTCCATACCCAATACACATAGAGATAAGAATAACGAACACAATACCAGTCCAAACAGTAACAGAAATATGCAGGAAAAAGAAACTGAGATTGAGAAAGCAAAACCCATACCTTTTCTTGATGATTTGGAGAAGAAACGAAGCACCAAAAGGGTTTGAAAAATGGATTCACGAAGAGTTTTGGGAGAAAACAACAGTTTTAAGAGAAGATGAACAGTTACAAAAGTTCGAGGGAAAAATTGAATGAGGTTTAAAAACTGCTCCTGTTTCTGCAAAACACGCGATTTTCGCGACTGGATTAAGTCGCCACACAGTCGCCAGCTCAAGCCGCCAAAGCACATAAGAACAAAATTTTGAAAAATTTTTCTAAGTGTTTTTCGCGACTGGAAGGTCTACCCGCGAGTGAGTCGCGAGCTGAGCCGCGAAAATCTCTGAGTGATCCTCGCGACTGGACCTTCCACTCGCGAACAAGTCGCCAAACATGACCAGCGAAGATGCGACTGAGGCTCGCGACTTGGCATACCCGCGACTGAGCCGCCAAAACAGGGCAAAACTGTATTTTTGAAATTTTCAGATTTTTCCAACAAAACACTTTCCAAAAACACCTAAAATACTCAAAAATCTTTTTGTGTTTGAATTAACAAAGATTGAGCATGTGAAAACACATTTTATCAAGTACAATCACACAAATGAATAAGGCATTTATTGAACATAAACTTGTGTGTTGTGTGTGGATATCAACAATGAGATAGTCCTTTGTCTAATGTGAAGCTTCAATGATCAATTCAACCAAGGCATACACAATTAGCACTAGATCATGTGACCAATCACAATTATGGAAATATGAATATATGACCTCCCACATAACTTGATAATCATAACTTGGAGTTTTTCATTTGACTCCACTTTCAGCCTTAACATTTTATCTTTTGAGGCAATCATCTCTCATTGTGAGAGGGATATATAACATTTCTCTTTTGAGAACAGGCCTTTGGCCTTTTTGAAAGAAATTTCACTTTTAATATAAGGTCGCTTACCCTTTTTCCTAGTCAAATACTAGAATGTGCGACAGGCTTTTGCAGCTCAATATCTCTTTTCATTTTGAGATTTACATTTGATGAGCTCTTTTTGGCAAAACAAAAAATAAAAAGTGGGAAGAGATATAGACACAAGTCTATGCATGTTTCAAGATCAACATAACCATTCACTAATCATTCATGACAAGTTTGAAGATCTATTTACAACAATCACATAGATTTCAAGATTTTTCCCATAGTGATATGAGTGCATGAAAACAAGCAATGCTCGAAAATGCACAAAGCCATTAGCACAAAGGTACAAGGCAAAACGAGTTTTAAGACAAAAAACTCAACAAAGTCAATCAAGCTTTTTGATTTTCAAATTTTTATGTAATTTTTGGATTTTTGACTCAAGAAACAAAAAGACTGATAAAACACAATTAAGATATATTCTCACGAAGATAAACAAACAACCAAAAACAAAAACAACAAGCATACCACACAAACATAGTCACAAAGCATAGGAAGTATTAGTGCATGGACATGTTGTAATGCTTATGCATGAGTACCCCTTTTCACCCACACGTCACTTGCGTTTGGGGTGATTTCCTTAAAGGATTGGGTACGGGAGTTAGGGCTTTCAAACCTTCGTGAGAAGCTTTCCAAGCAGTTGGTGAATGCACCAATCATCTTCATCACGTTCATCATTCCGGGATCTCCATTTTGCTCTCTAGGTTGATCCCCTGCCCAAGTTCTCCTATCAATTCTGGGTCCTCCTGACCTTTGAGGAGTTGCACTGCTCTTTGCTCTCAGCTTTTGGCAATTTGGTCGAGTGTGCCCTTGAAGTCCGCAATAGTGGCACACATACATTCCTCTAGGACCTCTTTGTGGTCGTGGACGTGACTTGGCACGAGACTCAGACCTGCCCACATACTGATTACGATGATTCATCATCCGTTGGTCCACCACATTCTTCTTCTCCTCCACCTCGAGCTTCACATCAGTAGGGTCAGCTACAACTGGATCTTTGGCTTTGACAAACTTCACTTCTTTGGTGACATTTCCGGTTGAATTACCTCCTCCGGTAAATCCCAGTCCGGATTTGTCTGAGAAGCTCTTTTGAGAAGATATAACATCGTCAAGCTTCTTGGTGGTGACCCTCTCTATTTTTGCATTTGCTTGAATAACCTCACTTTCAAGAAATCTCACTTTAGTGTAAGCTTCGGAGAGCTCACCATTCAAAGTTTCAATCTCGCATTTGGCCTCCCTATACCGGATTAGGAGACTTTTGTAGTCCTCCTCAGCCTTCTTCATCTTTCTCACAGCAGCCTTGGCCACCCTTGTGTATCCACCAGATTTCTCCAAAAGTGAGTTGTAATTTTCTTGAAGAGTAGCTGTGCTTTCTTCTTCTTCAGCTTCTGATTCTTCAACAATTCCTAGTGAGTCATCCTCACTATGTTCTCCAAGGTCTTGAACAAGCAAATTCAATTCATCCGAAGACTCAACATGAGCAATAGTCATGAAAGCTGAGTAGTTCCCTTCTCCATCACAGCTTTCTTCAGGTTCTGAGTCAGACGAATCTGAGTCACTCAGGGTCGTGGCATACACCTTGCCTTTCGACTTCAAATAATTCGGACATTCCCTCTTAAAGTGTCCATGCCCGTTGCATTCAAAACAAGTGACACCTTGTGTGGATGGGGATTCTTTTCCATCTTTCCTGTTGAAATCCCTCTTCTCCCTTCCAGAATTTTGGAATTTTCTCTTATCATCAAATTTTCCATTGTTTTTGAATTTCAAAAACTTTCTGAAATTTTTAACAAGATAGGCTACATCTTTGTCCACCATATCTTCTCCCGATGAGCCTTGATCTTCCACCTTCTCATTAGTGGTCTTTAGAGCAAGGGATTTGCCCTTCCGTTGATTTGGCAGCGACATCTCATAGGTCTGTAGAGAACCAACCAGCTCCTGCACCTTGATGTCGTCAAGATCCTTGCTCTCTTCAATAGCTGTCACCTTAGCACGAAAACTTTCCGGCAATGATCGAAGGATCTTCCTCACAATCTTTGAGTCCTCCATCTTCTCCCCCAAGTTAAACTTACTGACAACCACTTCATTTAACTTCCCATAGAAAGAGTCGAAAGACTCATCCTCACTCATCTTGAGCTCCTCAAACCGAGTGGTCAGCATTTGTAATTTGGTATCTTTCACTTTCTTCGTGCCTTCATAAGTTGTTTCCAGAATCTCCCATGCATCTTTGGCAATAGTAATGTGAGAAATCCTGTGAAATTCATCTGGAGACACACCACAGAAAATAGCATTTAGTGCTTTACTGTTAGCATTAGATGCAGTAAGTGCTGCCTTATCCCATGTGGATTTGGCTGCTTCAGGTTTGGTCCAACCCATCTCAACAGCATCCCACACGGATTCATCAATAGAGCATAAAAAGGCTCTCATACGAACCTTCCAAAATGCATAATTACTTCCATCAAAATATGGAGGTGCATTAAGGGATTGAGACCTATCCATCTCAAAAAGAAAGGGAGTCAAGGATCACACAATGGTAATGAAACCAAACAGCTGTGTACCCGCTCTGATACCAATTGAAAGTTCAAAAAACGTGTACAAAAACACTTTTGAACGTTTAGACCTCCAAAACTAATTTAATCAACACACGCAGTATGTTAAACAACTAGTGTGCGGAAACTTAACATATGCTATAATATAGAATTGATTAAACAACTATCTAAGCCACAACAAAATAAACCACAACAGATAATGTAAAGGCAGAGATAGAGAGGAAGGAAGATGCAAACACAAGGATAACACCAGATATGTTATCGAAGAGGAAACCGAAGACCTCGGCGAAAAACCTCTCCGCCGCCCTCCAAGCGGTAATCAATCCACTAGAAAATACAGTTGGGATACAAGGACAGCAATAGACCCTCCAAGCCTAATCTACCCAATGCACCTAAGCCCTCCAAGCTTCTTGCTCCAACGAGGTTGCGCCGAACCTTTTTCTTTTCTAGCTTTCCGGATTCCGCTACTACACCGTAGCATCAACCAATGAATATTGGCTCCTTCCTAACTGCTTCCCAGAACTCCAAACGTCTGTCTCACAGGGATGATAATGGTGAGAACCAGGTTTGGTATAAAGCCTCTCAAGGATTTGACAATGGAGAGGAAGAGAGTGAGGGATTTTGATGAGACTCTAAGGTAGAGATTGTGGGTGAAACAATTTGGTTTTTCTTTAGGGTTTCTCTCTCAAAATTCTCTCTGGAAGTTCACTCTCAATCGTGGGTTAAAAGGGTATTTATACTGGAGTGAAGAGGAATGCGAAACGTCAGGTTTTTCCAAAACAGGGGTGGCTCGCGGCTTGACCTCGCGGCTTGACTAAGTCGCGAGTTCCAGTCGCGAGTTAACCGTATGGCCAGTTGTCCTGTTTTGTCCTGTAGTGCTCCAGCTAGCATGACTGTTCATCTTCCAGCATGCTTGGCACGTGTGCATCTTCTGGCGGGTTGAAGCCGCGAGTCCACCCGCGAGTCCCAGTCGCGACACTCTGTTTTCTTGCACACTCTTGAGCAATCTTCACATTATCTCACTCACTACCCTTACAACAATCCCACCTAAATACAGGGTTACTAAATGCTGATTTACAAGCAAATTTGGCACGGAATAAAGCCAATTAGATGGTTGAATAAATTCAACCTTACACATTCTTCCTTAGAAGACCAAATAGACCAGTTCCAATTTACTGAGGAAGGAGAGGTGTCGGTCAGAGTAGTAGAGCTCTCGGACTCTGACGCCGATTTAGACCGTGCCTCAGCGGCTCCTGATACTGGTTTAGTCATCGCACAAGCTGATATCAGCGAAGAGACTGAAGAAGAAGGAATGGACTTGCAGCCAAGGACTGGCCTCAAGGGCCTTCTATCTAACAGGAGCAAGGGGCAGTCCTCCAAGGACGTCTCGAAGGGACAAACTGCCCCTAAGGCTCCTGCTCCTCCTCTCCCTCTCTCGTCGGATGCGGCGCTACAGCCTATGCCTAACTTAAGGCGAAAAAGGCCTGTAGAAGAAACAGAGGAGGGAGAGATTGGCCGTGAAAAGGCCGGGCCTAAAAAGAAGGGTAAGGAGACGAAAGAGCCCCGAGAGAAGAGGACTAGGTCCACTGATAGCCGAGACGAGGCGGCCATTCGTAGGGAACAACGAACATGGTCGCCTCGAATCAAATTAGACGGCACCCCGATCCCCTAGGATGCGACCCTATGGGAATCCTAACAAGAGCAGGCATCATTCTTGGCCGAGGCCCTACAGCAACCTCTTCTCTTGCCTCGTGATATGGAGGGCCTCAGAAAGACTCGTCAGCCAGAACTTTTCATGTCATTGAAGAGGGACATGGCCATGGTAAGTGAGATCTTTTCTCTCGTCTCTATATTGTGTACCCTCTTATCGTCATGTTTTAATAGGGTTTTTATTTCCTTCCGAGCACAGGTCACTCAACAAATTTTTGTTGCTGAGGAATGGGCCAAGAAGGCTCGTGAGGATTTGCATAGGGAGGCTCAGTCCCGCTCTGCCGCCGAAAAGGCCGCTGGCAATCTTAAACTGGATTTTGATAGCCAAAATAATGAAATAAATGAGGTGAAGAAGGCTCATGCGAGTGCAGAAGCCGACCTTAAGAATGCCGAAAAGCAAGCTGACGATTTGCGCATACAGCTCTGCCAATCTGAGGAGAAACTTACAGCGGAGCAGCAGGCGGTTTCAAAGCTCAAGGCTGAGCTTGCAAGGACTAAGGAGGAGGCCCGCTTGGCCAGGGAAGCTGCCGAGAAGGCTGTGGTGGCTTCATATGAACGTGGAGTCCATGATACTGAGGTTAGACTGGCCGAGGAAGTTGCCACCATCTGCAGGGAATACATCACCACGTCCTAGGGTGTAGCCCTGGATCGGGCAGCCGTCCCAATAGATTCTGATCTCAGGAAGGCTGAGAACATCTTTTTCCCGGAGGACATACACGAGGTTCCTGACAAGGTTGCCTCCACCGAGCCTCTTCCAACAAACTCCTCTATTCCCGAGGCTGGGGGCACGGAGCAGGTCGCGCAGGGCAAGTCACCCGAGGACAACCTTCGTATCAGCGAGATCCTTGCACAGGTCAAGGAGATTGCCCCGGAGAACCAAGCAGCAGATGATCAGCTCGCTCCGACTCAGGGCTCTTAGGAAAGTAGTATAGGAATTTATTTGTTTTACTTTTCGTGTTTTGTTCTGTTTTGCGTTGTTAATGTTTGTGAACAGAACCGCTCTTAAGCTTGAATGATGAAGGTTATTTCCTTTCAGATATTGTTGTTTTATTCTCTTTTGTTTTCATCATGAATGGATATCAGTTTTGTCATTTACTGTTGAAAGTTAAGTATAAATGAATGAATACGTGAAAATAACAATAGTTCATAATTAGACAAAAACGGCTGCGAAGTTAATTTCCCCTAAGTCTGTGGTCGAGAAGCCATGCAGGACTTAGGTTCTGTTTAACACTTACTGAGAATCGTGGCGTGGTTAATTTCCCCCAAGTCTATGGTCCGAGGGTCCATGCAGGACTTGGGTTCTGTTTAACACTTACTGAGAATCATGGCATGGTTAATTTCCCCCAAGTCTGTGGTCCGAGGGTCCATGCAGGACTTGGGTTCTGTTTAACACTTACTGAGAATCGTGGCGTGGTTAATTTCCCCCAAGTCTGTGGTCCGAGGAGCCATGCAGGACTTAGGTTCTGTTTAACACTTATTGAGAATCGTATCGTGGTTAATTTCACCCAAGTCTGTGGTCCGAGGAGCCATGCAGGACTTGGGTTCTGTTTAACACTTAT
This sequence comes from Quercus robur, assembly GCF_932294415.1. Taxonomy (NCBI): domain Eukaryota; kingdom Viridiplantae; phylum Streptophyta; class Magnoliopsida; order Fagales; family Fagaceae; genus Quercus; species Quercus robur. Next base: position 26,945,314 of record NC_065538.1, read on the forward strand.
TGAGAATCCTATCACGATTAATTTCCCCCAAGTCTGTGGTCCGAGGAGCCATGCAGGACTTGGGTTCTGTTTAACACTTATTGAGAATCCTATCACGATTAATTTCCCCCAAGTCTGTGGTCCGAGGAGCCATGTAGGACTTGGGTTCTGTTTAACACTTACTGAGAATCGTGGCGTGGTTAATTTCCCCCAAGTCTGTGGTCCGAGGAGCCATGCAAGACTTGGGTTCTGTTTAACACTTATTGAGAATCGTATCACGGTTAATTTCCCCCAAGTCTGTGGTCCGAGGATCCATGCAGGACTTGGGTTCTGTTTAACACTTACTGAGAATCGTGGCGTGGTTAATTTCCCCCAAGTCTGTGGTCCGAGGATCCATGCAGGACTTGGGTTCTGTTTAACACTTATTGAGAATCGTGGCGTGGTTAATTTCTCCCAAGTTTGTGGTCCGAGGATCCATGCAGGACTTGGGTTCTGTTTAACACTTATTGAGAATCGTATCACGATTAATTTCCCCCAAGTCTGTGGTCCGAGGAGCCATGCAGGACTTGGGTTCTGTTTAACACTTACTGAGAATCGTGGCGTGGTTAATTTCCCCCAAGTCTGTGGTCCGAGGGTCCATGCAGGACTTGGGTTCTGTTTAACACTTACTGAGAATCGTGGCGTGGTTAGTTTCCCCCAAGTCTGTGGTCCGAGGAGCCATGCAGGACTTAGGTTCTGTTTAACACTTATTGAGAATCGTATCGTGGTTAATTTCACCCAAGTCTGTGGTCCGAGGAGCCATGCAGGACTTGGGTTCTGTTTAACACTTATTGAGAATCCTATCACGATTAATTTCCCCCAAGTCTGTGGTCCGAGGAGCCATGTAGGACTTGGGTTCTGTTTAACACTTACTGAGAATCGTGGCGTGGTTAATTTCCCCCAAGTCTGTGGTCCGAGGAGCCATGCAAGACTTGGGTTCTGTTTAACACTTATTGAGAATCGTATCACGGTTAATTTCCCCCAAGTCTGTGGTCCGAGGATCCATGCAGGACTTGGGTTCTGTTTAACACTTATTGAGAATCGTGGCGTGGTTAATTTCTCCCAAGTCTGTGGTCCGAGGATCCATGTAGGACTTGGGTTCTGTTTAACACTTATTGAGAATCGTATCACGATTAATTTCCCCCAAGTCTGTGGTCCGAGGAGCCATGCAGGACTTGGGTTCTGTTTAACACTTACTGAGAATCGTGGCGTGGTTAATTTCCCCCAAGTCTGTGGTCCGAGGATCATGCTGGTTCTCCTCGACCCTTTTGTACTTTTCTATTCTGTCCATGAGCTGTCGCACGTTGGTGACTGGCTTCCCAGTGAGAGACTTTCTCAAGCCATGCTCTGTCGGCAGGCCCCTTTTGAATGTACTAATGGCGACGTCATCGTAGTTTCCTTCTATCTCATTGTATGTTTCCCAATATCTGTCCGAGTAGGCCTTCAGCGTTTCTCCCTCCCACATGGATAGAGATAAGAGGGAGTCGAGAGGCCGAGGAACTCTAGTGCTAGTGATGAAGCGGGAACCAAAAGCCTGCGTTAGCTGTTTAAAGGAATCTATGGAATTCGGCGGGAGGGCATCAAACCATCTCATTGCCAGGGGTCCCAAGCTGGATGGAAACACCTTACACATTAACGCCTCGTCCCTGGAGTGGACGGCCATCCTCTGGTTGAATTGGCTCACGTGCTCCACTGAGTCAGTTCGACCATTGTATATGGCAAACGTTGGCTGATTGAACCGCCGAGGAAGCACTGCCCTTTCTATTCTATGTGTGAATGACGACTAGGAGATGCGATCCAGGGCCTTGCTCATGGCGTCATTGGCCAGGCCTTGGTAAGACGGGCTTTTGCAGTCGTGTTTGCGAGGCCGTTCTTCCTCATAGGAAAACGTCTCGCTCAGAGGGGTTCTTGACCTTCATCTGTATTCGCCATCCTCGCTGTTGCTAGTGTCCAAGCCGGGTGAAGGACGTTTTCGCTGGGCTCGACGCAGCTTCTTCTTCAAATCGTCAATCTCTTGCTGTAGAGTCTTTCGCTCGTTGTGCTTGTGGGACGCGTGATCCTTCCCTTTTGAACGGCTTCTATTCGTGTGAGAGGTGTTCACACTGCCCTTTCGTTGATTATCCTGGTCCTTCGCTCGTTCGAGATTTAGAAAGTTGTCCTGTTGTTGAGATTCAGCACATCCGGTTTGGCGCGGACCTGATCCTTCCATCCCTTATTGTTTCACTTGTCGAGACACAAGTTCTCCCCACAGACGGCGCCAATTGTAAGGGCGATTTTTGGAGCCCAGGCCCAGCAGACGAGCGATTCTGGCCCAAAAGACCCTCAACAATGAATTTATAGAAAGTAGGTCACAGAACTAGGTCTTGACAGAGTAAACGTAGTTATAAGCAAGCCGTGCAACCATTTGAACGTGGGGATATTCCATTAAACTTCCTGGGATAACAGTTCGTGGGGCTGTATCTTATGCTTTGTTTTCAGAACTCCTTTCTCTTTCTCCCTCTTTTTCTCCCCTTGGCCATGGGGAATTTCTTTTCTTATATAGCATCCTCCGAACGATAATGACCCTCCACTTGTTAATCATCTGGGCCTCTACTTGAGTGCCTGTCCCATAGGACATCCTCCTTCTTTTCTGTGAGTTGCACTGGCTAAGATAATTCTGTTCTCCTGTCCTTTTCACATTAATGCGGCTGGAAAAGTAACTTCCTTGCATTTAATGCGGCAGTTGTGGTTGCCCCCCTGAACGTCCTGCATTTTCATTTGATTTTGGATGACCTTTCACCATGTAAAGGGTGTGAATCGGACTCCCATTTGGTGCGTCCGAGGAGGTACTCCTCCTCGGACGCCCCTTAAGCAAGCCCGGCCCAACATGATTGGGCTGGGGGGTCCTCTGCCCGTGTCTTCGCTTCCTATTATGGTTGGGCTTAGTACGAGTACCATGGCCCAATGTTGACTGGCGAATTTTACCCCCACAGAAATAATTTTACATCTTTTTAATTTCTCTGATATTTTAAATATTGTACATGAATTGTGTATAATTATTTTGGAGTTGTGAAGGATTACTTTGAGCTAGTGGTCTGGCTATTATCTTTTCACTCAAAAAATAAATAAAAAAATAGAACTTTAGGACCTCATAATTAAATTTAACGGGTGGAAAATTATTGAATACTCTGGAAGTACCATAAATGCTTACTCTCCCTCTTACATAAATTGTGGGTCTCACCGTAAATTTAATTAATAGGACCCACAATTATGTGAGAGGAGGGAGTACGTATTTATGGTACTCCAAAAGTACTCAATAATTACCCTTAACAAGTCTTGGTAAAGTCTTTGGAGCAGCATAGAATAATAATTTCTTATAAACTTTTTCCTTATTAGGTATTGTTATACATCCTATAAAAGAAAAGGTATTGTTATTGATATTCGTTACCTTTTATATTCATATCACTATCTTATAAATTTTGAGTTGCTATCTTTGCGGAATTAAAAGAGTAATTTTACAACATTTTAGAAATTGTTGAAATGGCCAACTTTTTACTAGTTTTTATTGGAAATTTCTTAGGTATTTTTGGAGCATGGAGAAATTGTGCTCCATCCTCTCACATTTATGGTAGAACCCATCATGAATTTAATAAATGGACTCTACCATGAATGTAAGAGAAGGAAACATGTATCATTCTCTATATTCCGGGAGTACTTAAGAATTACTCATTTTTATCTAGGTCTATCACTAATATCATTTCTTCATTTACAAATAACCACTCACTAAATTAGCAATTTGTAAAAGATTTTGTAAAAAAGTTTCTATCTCTAGCATTACTCGAATTAAAATGATATGTCTGTATACACCCCTCATAAAATTCTTTGCCATGAGATACTTTTAGTGACCCCGTCCATGGGAGCAATATGTGGCCATGGTTCAGGTCATGATTTTGATGCTACAAGTGTTGGGATGTTGTAGAGGTGGATGTTGAGAATTGATAGGGGATTATTAACTTTTCACTGACCCTAACCATGGGGGCAATGCATGAGATTGACCCTTCCTATGGGGGCAATACACAAATATCCACATCACTAATATATTTATTTAATTAATTAATTTTTTTTTTAAAGAACCCTTTAAGATGCCCAAAATTACCATGTATAATTACTTGCAAGGGTAATGTGCACTGCAGTCAATAACTTAAGAAGTAGTTGATTTTATACTACCATTTTTACATGTATTTTTGTATATAGCCATTCATATTTGATGCACTTAGAGCATTCATAATGATGGAGTCAATTTGTCAAATTGCTATTTTTAACAACCCATATAACAGAAATAGAGCTACAATGATTATATTATTGCTAAATCTTTTAACAATGGAGTTACAATAAACTACCATCTATCTATGACAATCTACTATGACTTAAAGCTATACATAAATATTAGTAATATTCTATTATTCCTTCCCATTTTTTAATTAAAAACTATGCTCTCTCTCTCTCTCTTTCACTATTTTTTTTCTCCCTTCACCGATTCTCTCCTCTCTCTCAACCAGCCATTTCTATCAACCGGACTTAGCCAAGACCCATGGCCTCTCTATCATCTTCTCCTCCTCTCTCGACCAGATTTAATTAGCCAAAATGAAAGGGGAAAAAATGTCACAACCGCCCACACAACATGATTCATCTTTGGCTAATAATCACTTTTCCTCCTGAAATTTTTGGTTATTTGAACCAATGATGTTTTAAAATTTTAAGATTGGTCCATTAAATCTGGTTCTGTGATATATATATATATATATATATATTGACCAATCTATGAAAACCATAGTTTGGTTCTCCCAAGCAAAAATTTTTAGCTCCACCAATAACTATTAGGCTTTTGGCTTAATTCTTTTATAAAATGATTTTTCCATCCACACAAGTTAAATTTCAGGAACTAAAATGAAAACTATCTCAAAATTTAAAGGACAAAAGTGTAATATAATCTTTATTTTTCCTCAGATTTTCCATTTCTTCCTTTTTTATTTATTTATTTTGATTTTTTGGCAATAAAAAATCAAATGAGAACTGAGTTTCAAAATACGTACTACGATTAGCATAGAAGAGATGTCTCTATTTGAGAATGTAGATGTTGGAGTATAGATTAAGGCTTCTGCATATGTGTTTCACGAGGTTTTTTTTTTTTTTTTTTTTTTTGGGTTAAAATGTTTCACGAGGTTAACAACAAGAAAGTAGCTGAGGTTTACAAAGTCTTGATTTTCTAGAAGGTGAATGGGGAACAAGCTAGAGGGCTCCATCATGTGCTGGTTTTTTGTCTTCCGCAAGTCAATCATGATTTGTTTTTTACTAGTATGAGAGCTTTGTGACAGTTTTTTGTCCGTACGTCCAATGAAAGAAGTATTAGATGTATTTTTTTTTTTAAATAAAAATGAAAAGATTGATGATTATATTACATTCGGACAAGGCATCAAGCGAACCGAATTCATAATTACTACTTGTGCAGAATTTTAACCTTACTAAGAACATATGTGAATAACAGGGCTCGAACATAAAAGTATTAGATGTATATCTCTCCTCTTTTTTTCTTTTTAATTTTTAACTAGCGGAGTAGATCTGTAGATGTGACAAAACAAGAATTGATGGCTGTTTCTATCTTTTCCTTTTCATAGGTACTAGGCTAGGCAGCTGACAACTCACGTGGCTTTTATTTATTTATTTTAAAATATAGGCTAACCAATTTTTTGTGGATAACCATATTTTTGAACTTATCTTATTGTTTAGTTCACAGTTGCCGTGTAAATGCAAGTCTGACACTTTTTTTTATAAAGTATTTTTTTAGTTTCAACATCATTAACTTGTTATAAAATGTTCTTTCCGTCCAAACCAAATAAATGAGCTAAGTTGCCTACACAACTAACATAGAAAAGAAAAGATGTCTCTATTTGAGAAAGTAGAGGCTGAAGTAGAGATTAAGGCTTCAGCAAATAGGTTTCACGAGGTTAATAGCAAGAGACTAGCTGAGGTACCGAAACTTAGCCCTAACTTTTTACAGAGTGTTGATTTGGTTGAAGGAGAATGGGGACAAGAGGGCTCTGTCATGTGCTGGTATTTTCTCTTCGGTAAGTCAATCAAGATTTGTTGCTGATCATGTCTTATGGATTCTTGAAATATTTTCACATTTTATACAATACTTGCCCTTACAAATGTGTATGTCTTAGATTTGTTGATGATTGTGCTGATAACTTGGTGGGAAAAAAGTGGAATTGTATTGTGTTGTTGGGTGAGCTGATGTTTTTTCATAATTTTTCTTAAAACTAAATCGGACAAAAATCCATAAAAGGAAGGGATTAGGTTTTAAAATTTTTTTTGGGAGCAAATTACACCCCTCTCCCACCCACAATATTTATTATTATTATTTTTTTTTGAGACAAACGATAGAACACTTACTCACAACCCTCTCTTGATATTTGAAAAAAATAACACTTCCCCCTTTCTATTAATATTTGTAACGAAATATTCTAACTTTTTAAAAGATTATCTTTACCAAACTTTAATTATGGTCAGTAAAAAGAGCATTCACATAAAATAAAAAATGAAAAGAGCATATTATTAAACATATTGCTTAAATGGATTTTGTAGTCCCTTCTAGCACCTTTTCAATTAATATTGTTAAAATTTGATGATTCTTTTAGATTTTTTAATCGCACCTCTCACCAATACTTTGGGTCAATAGGGTGACTTTGGACAAGCATATCCTATAGCCAATAAATTTGAGAAAAATCACTATAGCAAATTGACTTAAATCAGAGTTATCAACATTACACACAAATAAAAAAAATAGAGTTCCAAAACAAGTTTGCACTCTACTTGCAAACACAAAAAGGTGTCAAAGTGTCTAATAATCACTAGCAATTTTTGCACTCCTACAAGGTCGGTTTTCAAAACTTGTCTTCCCTTTCTTCCTTGGTCACTATTTTGCTGAATCATGTGTAATTCTTTTTTCCTTGCTAGAAATGTCAAATGCCAAAGATGTTTGTCAGATGCCATAGAATTTACATAGGTGCATGCATATATGTTTATCAAAGTGTTATTGTGTTGCTATTTTATTTCATTGCAATCTATTTTGTTAGACCACATTTTCATTACATAGGATATCTATTTATAAATGTATTAAGCTAGTTTTAAATATTCAGTGTACAAGAGAAACTCTAGCTAGAAGTACAAATCAATTATTTTTCTTCATGCAAGTTAGGTGAGGTGTCAATGGCTAATGGCTTCTACTGTCTAACTCATTTTTATGGTTGCTCCTTTACTGCCGAGTAATACTTTATAATTAATTTTATATTTTACTGCTTTTTTTTATACAATTATATTTTACTGCTTATAAATAAAGTTTTATGATACATAATAAATCATTAAAAAAAGAAGGATTTGAAATCCAATTATTATTGTTTATGTAGTAGGGAATATAAAAAAATAGAATAAATTTTATATAAAATATCACAAAGAAAACAAACAACAAAAGTCTAAATTATATAAGCTAAGTAGGGATGGGGTTAACAATAATAAATAAGGAGGTAGATGGGAAAGGTGAAGTATCAGTATCACCAAGAAAAACAAACCAGAAAAGTCCAAATGTTTGTACAATTGATTCTGTTTTTGTTTGACTCTTTTAGATGGGAAAGCTGTAATGTCTAAGGAGGTAATCGAAACCATTGATGACAAAAACCTTTTAGTCACTTTCAAGGTGATTGGAGGGATACTCAAGGAGATGTATAAGAGTTTCAAATTCATTATTCAAGCCACTCCAAAGGGTGAGGGGTGCTTGGTCCACTGGACTTTGGAATATGAGAAACTGAATGCCGATGACCCTGACGCAAACACAATGCTTCAGTTCGCGATTGGTCAGACCAAAGATATTGATGCTCATCTTGCCCTCGAATAGCTTGGCAGAAAGATTACAGCTTGATGCGTATTAATAAGCACAATGTATTTGTGTAAAATAAAATTTCTGGGAGCTTTAAAGACTTCTTATAAATAGAGCTTCCAATATTGCCTGCTGTAATAAAAACTTAACAGTTTAATTGTTGTGAAAATATTATATTTGTAATGCAACTTTTTTTTTGAGGGGGGTATTTGTAATGTAACTTAGTAAGTAATTACATCTAAACTTTACCACAAAAAAAAAAAAGAAAAAAAATTGTTTGTTTTTCAATATTTGGAAAATTCTATCCACAAATAAAATTTTAAAACAAAAAAATTATACTTCATAAAGAATAAGGCTTCAAATTTGTGCTAAATGAACAATTGAGCTACAAGTCTCGTGACCTATAATTCTATTATAAATGGTCTTTTTAAAATAAGTTTGAGAGTATGGCACTTGAATTGAGAATATATAATACTATATATTTATATATTTATATATGTACGTATATAAAATATACTTATATAAATCTAAGTTGAATTTTCTAAATTTAAAAATAATTTCATAAGATATCAATTAATTATTTCTAATTTATTGGTAAATATAAATATATGTGTTATTGTGTGTGATTGCTATTTGAATTGATAATATTGTTGATAATATTATTTAGACCCAACAATGGTATCAGAGCTTGGTTGCTTTAGTGAATGATTTTTTTGTGTGAATTAAGATGGATGAGAAAGGTTTGCTTTAATTAAGGTGGAGCTATTCCAAGAGGAAAGAAGATTACTTGATTTCGGTGGAGCTATCCTAATAGGAAAGAAGATATTTGATAGAATTTGAGTCAAGGTGGAGATTGTTGAGAAATTGCCTCAAATTTCAATTGTGGCTTAGAAAGTCAATTGGGTTTCCTAGTCAAAGAAGGATAAATTAATTTTGGTTTCTTTAGTGTGGAAGGAAAAACTATTCCTTGGTGTGGAAAGAAAGTCTATTCCTTGTTAAAAAAGTAATGTATTTCTTGTTCTAGATGGAATAGGAAAATAGTCTTATAAATGGACAATGGTATAAGAATTTGATGGCTTTAGCTCAAAGGTCCTCCCTATTGGGAGAGGGAAAATAGAGTGTGAAATCAAGAAAAAGAAAAAAGATAAAAATAAAAAATAAAAAGATTTTCGCTTGGGAGGTAACATAAGAAAAGAGACAACAATGTTTTTTGTAAAGCACACAAATCAAGGAAAATTTGTGAAGTTTTTTTTTTTTTTGTTGCAAAGTGCCAAAGAAAGAGATGTCGCATAGAGAGAGATAGTCGGAGAGCTACATAGAAAAGAGAAAGAAGAAGAGGAGAGTAAAGTGTTGCCTCCTTCGAGATAAATAATTAGAGTGTGTGAGAGTAAAGAAAATAATGAGATTTTTCTTTATCCGTGAGACATATACTAGTGGATTTATTATTGTATTTGGAGAATTTCAAGTTAGGCATAAACTTCAGAATTATTGTAATAGATTTGATAATAGTGAAATTATTCAGAGTTTGTCTCATAATTTTTCCCTTACAGGAGAAACGATTTTCCACCTAAATATATGTGTTCTTGTGTGTGATTGCTATTTGGATTGATAATATTGGTGATAATATTTTTTTTTTTTGTTATAAATGGATCCTAATTAATTAATTCAATTACCACAATTGATTAATTAGGTCAAATTTCATGCAAATCGTGAAGGCACGAACAAATCACTAAATAATCTATAGTACAGCAAAAAGTAAGCCCTTTGGGAGGAGGAAATGGAATGGAATAGAAATGAATGAAAAGAATAATTTTAGAATATTCTTCCATTTCTTTGTTTGGGAGTTTTAATAGAGGGAATGAAAAATTCATTCACCTGTTTGGGAGTTTAATTAGAAGGGAATGTAATGGGTAGGAGGAAACACTCATTCCTCTATATTCCTTTAAAACCTCAAATTTTCATTCCCATCGAAATTGGGAGGAATGAGAGGGAATAAAATTAGATTTAATAAATTTTTTACTAAAACTCCTAAAATACATCTATATATTCAACCCTTCATTTTAAAATAGAGATCTAATAGTAATATTGTCATAAAATGATTTCATTTCATGCCCTCTATGTTACTCGCAAATAAGATTACTTACATTTCATTCATTTTCATTCCTTTATTTCAAAACATCCAATCAAGGTTATTTAATTTCATTCATTTTCCTTGGTTAAATACATTCCATTCATTTACATTCCTTATGATCATTCTATTCTATTCTTTTATGAACTCCCAAACGAAACCTAAATTGACATGGTGATTTGTTGACTAATAGAGAAAACCATTCATACATCTATATATTCAACCCTTCATTTTAAAATAGAGATCTAATAGTAATATTGTCATAAAATGATTTCATTTCATGCCCTCTATGTTACTCCCAAATAAGATTACTTACATTTCATTCATTTTCATTCCTTTATTTCAAAACATCTAATCAAGGTTATTTAATTTCATTCATTTCCCTTGGTTAAATACATTCCTTATGATCATTCTATTCTATTCTTTTATGAACTCCCAAACGAAACCTAAATTGACATGGTGATTTGTTGACTAATGGAGAAAACCATTCATAAGGCAAAAACCTCACCGAGTGATTTTCAGATCACCACTCCCAAGAATCACTAATCAAAATAAAAAAAATTACAAGTACAAGGAATCTTACCTCAAACTTGGCCTATCCCAAAGTACCTACCTATAGTAGAATCCTTACGCCAATCCCCAATTGGTCTTGATTTTGTAGAGACTTCTATCTTTTGCAGGGACCCTAGTACGTGACTAACTCCCAGCAACTTGAAACTTGTTGTTGAATGCAAAGTTCTTCAATTCACTTGTAAAGAAAGAAGCACTTGGTCACAAAACCCTAAGACGCATAAGAACGCAGTAGCTTCACATTAAGCGTATAGATTCTCTAATTGAGTTTTAGCGTCTTGTGATGACTTTAAAATAAAGCTTTTATATCTTTTAGAAGTTTAGTGAACGAAACCCTAGAAGTCCAAGTCATCATGGGCTGAGAAATAGATTTAAGAAATCTAGATTTGTGAAACTCAATAGATCGAGAGGTGTCAAGCTTGTATTGAGACTCTTCATTAATTCTCAATAGATAACTTGTATTGAGCTAGTGTCGAGATTCACTTTTTTAGCTTTTCTTTACTTATTTCTTGGTACAACCTTTATGTTTTCAATAATACCACTTAATATAGCAACAATCCACTTAAAACTGTCCAAATACAAATAAGGTGCATTTTGTCTAATAATTTACCAACTATATAAAAATATGACCCTAACAATATTATTTGAGACCCAAAATAAAATTGTGGTAAAAAAGTTGTCACATGAAAGTTGTTCATAGACTTTTTCAAAAACAGTTGTTTGTGTTGATGGTGTGGATCAGAATTTTTAATGTTGTTTTAAAATATGGATTAGAGAAGAAACCGAAAAATGAAGTGGTTTTTTTTTTTTTTTTTCCTTTCAGGTAACTAGTTTCACCGAGGTCCGAGAATATAATAATTTATTAATAATTATTTTATAAATAAAGAAATTTATACTTTGATTTAATAGATATGAAAGGACTTAAAATAATTTATTATTAGTGTAGACAAGAATACACGGATTCAACAAAAACTTTTATATCTGTATGTTATTTTGATACCTTTCCACATGTTAATATAATCTATGCTTGGTCCTAAATATTTTGGGATACCAATTACCAAATATGATTCTACCTTATTGTTTTTCAAGTTGAGCTTCTTTGTCCGATGATATTAAGAGTATGGCGTGATGGGGTATTTTTTTTGTGCCTGAAGCTTTGAAAAGCAAAAGCTTCCAGCATTTTTGGGAATCATGAATATCGATTTAATGCTGAGGACTCGTTTGTGCTTTATGTCCACATGATGGCTCATCACTTGTTCTCCAATGTCTAATGTCCACTTTAAAGGCATTAATATCATCACATTTGCGAATAAAAAAAAGGCATTTAAAAATTTGGACTACAACATGTGCAAAGCCGAAGTACAGATCACTAACTTCTTGGCACGTTTTATAAGTCTATTATAATTTATAACCCGTTTTTCTCTACATGCAACAGGCCTATCATTGAACCCAATTACTTGATTTCACAAATCAGGCCCGTGGGTTCCATATTTAACAAGAGTTGGGCCCTACAATCAAAAGCCCATTTTGGATGTTTAGATAGAATTTTGATCATTTTGAATGTCCATGTATGTTTTGGTCAGTTCGAACTTTTCAAGGGTCTTTAGGACATTTCGGGATTTATTTAGGTATATTTTCTTTTATGCTGGAGGTTCTTAGTAGTATTTTTGTCAGTTTAAAGGTTTTTGGGAGGGTATTTTGCACATTTAGATGTTTATGAAAGGGTATCTTGTTTATTTTGGATGTTTCGAGTTTAGCCATTTTAGATGGTTTGTGTGGTATTTTGGTTATTATGATGGTTTTTAGGGGGTATTCTAGTCATTTTAGTGGTTCTAAGGGGAATTATTTTGAATATTTTGATGGTATATTTAATCATTATTTTTTGGTATATTTAATCATTTTAGACATTTAGAATGGGGTTGGGTTCGAGTTACACCTAATGTAACTCTAAGCAATATTACATCACCCAATAACTTGTTATTGAATTAATATTTTGAAAATCTAACCGTTGAATTATATGTTTTATATGTTTTTAACATGCATGCCAATTCTCATATCAATTGGATGTTATTTACCATTTGATTTACAAACTCATCTTTTATGCATTATTTTAAACTACAAAAATTTGAATTTTAACAATTAATTGATGACATCGCTATTAATCTTTGATCATCTCGAAATTTTGCAAGCATGAATAGTATACGAAGATAATGTAATCTAATGGTGGATTTGTCAATATTCGCATCCAATTAAAAAATATTGAGTAATGTAACATTACTTAGAGTTACACCAGGTGTAACCTGAACCCAACCCTTTAGAATGTATTTTGGTCGTTTGAATATTTTAGTGGTATTTTGGTCCATTTGAAGGAATTGGGCATATTTTGATTTTTTTTAGAAGGTTTTAGAGGAATGTGAATCATTTTAGAGAATTTAAGATGATTGGGTCTTTTTAGATATTTTTGGTGTATGTTTGCATGTGAATGTAATAATTGGGTAAATGGGCAGGTTAAGTCTTGTCTATAACAAGCGAGTTGTGTGGGTAATAGATATCAACAATTTATTTAGACGAGTAATAGATGGGTAGATGTATAATTATATATCAAACCCATTTATGATCCAATCAAACTATCATCTAACCCACCAATTAATTTGCCATCCATAATTCCTAGGGAAAGGAACTTTGCTTCTCCTAGTCACACCGAGAGGGGTTTCGAGAATTTTGTATTTGGTCCTGTACTGCCTTTCAATCTTCTATAGTGGTTTTTTTTTTTTTTTTTTTAATTATTATTATGGATTGAATTCTAGTAGCTAAAGCACTAGGTGCAATTAAAACCAAATAGTGAGATTAAAAGTTAAAAAATTACTTTTTTTTTTTCCCTCAGTCCTTATATCACAAAACTTTTTAACTTTTTTAATCCAATAGCTAAGGCAAAAGTTAACTTTAAAATTAGTCCTTTTTTTTTTTTTAATAAGAAAATTGTAACTTATTAAAACAAAGATGAACACGATACATCATGAGCCAAATCAGACTCAAATATGTGTGGATTTTCTTCTATCCAAGTTACATATGAATCAATGTTCTTAGCATACTAAGCCAAAATGCTGGACAATTGCCTTGTCTTTTTACATGAGAAAGTTCTATCCTTTTGAATTCATATAGCTTCTGGTGAATTCCTTCAATGATGTTGGCAATAACAATTGGAGGTTCACTAGACCCTATCAAATCAGAAATTACAATTTGTGAGACACTCTCCACAACCACATCACAAATACCCATGTCCCATGCAAATTGAATACCCTCCTCCATGGCCTCAGCTTCAGTCTCAAGTGATCCCAGAGACACAGGTAAGGGCGGCAAAATTAGATATGACCCGCGAACCTAGCACGACATGACATGAAATTAGCAGATTATGGGATGAGGTTTAATAAGTTCATGTCATATTCGGATTGACACAACTAACCCGTTAAATGAATGGGTTGGGTTAGTGTTCAATACATAGAACTCGTTTAACCCGTCTGACCCGTTTAATTAAATGGCATTTTATCGATATACCCTTCAAACTTTAGGTATATAAACTTATTAGTTGTTGTGGTTTATTTTCTTTAACATATTGTAATTGATTATTTGTGATATTGGGATATGTTTTAGTTTTAAATGATAATTTTTGATGTAGTTACTTGTTAGTTTTGAATTTTATATTAAAAATATTTATTTGTTTGTTTTTTCTTAATTTTTTTTTCATTTTAATAAAATCTAATAAATAGGTCGATATGACTAACCCGTTTAATAAATAGGTCGTGTTAGGGTTGAAGAATCTTGACTCGTTTAAAAAACATGTTGGGTTAGTGTTAACCTATATAACCGGATATTCATGAATTGACACAACATCAACCTGACACGCAAACACAAATTACCACCCCTAAGCACAGGCAGGCTTTTACTTAGCACGGCTTCTACTCTCCCAGCAAAGTCACGAAGACGAACACTGATTCCCATTGTTTGAGATTGAGCAAAGATCGCATCATCAACATTAACTTTAAACCATGGATCCATCGGTGGCTGTCATTATACAATTTCATCATGGACAGGTTTAGCTAAAATTAGTCCTTGATTTCAATTGCACCCAGATCTAAATCCATTAACTATTGCGAGGAAAATTATTAGGTACTCCCTCCTCTCACATGAATGGTGGGTCCCACCATGAATTTAATTAGTAGGACCCAATATTCATGTGAGAGGAGGAAGTACACATTTATGGTATTCCGGGAGTACATAATAATTTCCCCTATTGCGAAAGATGTGCTTTAATTTTGTAATGTTGTTGATTTATTAATTAATACATGCTTTTCTTTCCAGCAATAAATATATATTTAGTATACAACAATGAAAAAGGTGAAGTTTATATCTTGTCTCACATGTGTTTGCACATTTTATTTATTTATTTATTTTTTCTGAGACCGAAGATGAGAAAGCTGTATTGTCTAAGGAGGTACTCATAACCATAGATGACAAAAACCACTCAATCACTTTGAAGATGATTGAAGGATTACTCATGGAGTCGCACAAGAGTTTCAAATTCATTGTTCAAGCTACTCCAAAGGATGAGGGGAGCTTGGTCCACTGGACTTTGATACATGAGAAATTGAATGTCGATGTTCCTGACCCAAACACAATGCTTCAATTTGCCATTGATCAGACCAAAGATGTCGATGCTCATCCTACCCAAGTGTAGCTACACAAAAAGATTATAGCATGCTGCATACTAATAAGCACAATGTGTTTCGTAAAATAGAAGTTCCAGAGTTATAACGATTTCCTTGTATTATGGATAATACGTAGTCATCTTTCTATTGCCTTTTGCAACTTACTCTACCATTGTATAAACGAAATTAATAATACTTCTACTTTTATATATTACTAGTAGTTAACCCATGTGATACACAAAACATATGGAAAAAATTGCCAAATGCCCTTTTCGAGAAAAAATAGCAGCTCTTTGCCCCCTTTCCCAAACTAATTAGGGAAATGCCCTTCTTTTGAAACTCGATTTGTGATAAATCGAGTTAGGCCCTATAGCGGCGTTTTTAAGGAGCCTATAGTGACGTTTTAGGACCTATAGTAGCATTTTGTAACTCAACCTCTATGAAATCAAGTTATAGGTAAAAAAAATATAAAAAAAAAAATTGCCTATAACTCGATTTCATGGAGGTCGAGTTATAAAACACCACTATAGGTTCTTAAAACCTCACTATAGGTCCTTAAAAACGCTGCTATAGGACTCCATAATTTTTTTTTTTAACACGATTTATCTCAAATCGAGTTACAAAAGAGGGGCATTTCCCTAATTAGTTTGGAAAATGGGGCAAAACGCTGCTTAGTTTGGGAGAAAATGACATTTGCCCACTTTCTCCCAAAACATATTTGAAAACAATATTAAAGTTTAATTATAATACTTATATGTGTTTAGAGTTTAATTCAATTTATATTATCAAACCTTCTGAAAAATATTAAGGGTCTTTTAGGGTTCTTAAGATAACTCAATCATGAAATTACAAAATTCCAATCCATTAATTTTAAGAATGAGTGGATTAGATTTTATCATGTTATCAACATTTAAAAAAGTATTGACTATCTCCATTTTAATTTCAATTAAATTATTGATGATGTGGTAAAATTGTATGTAATTATTTCAAAATCAATGAATAAAAAGTTAAGAACTCCATAATCTAGTTCACCTTAACATTGTAGAAGATCATAATTCTTGCAAAAATATTTTAATGAAAGGATGTAAATTCAGAATCAAAGAATGTAACCATTGGTTTAACATTTGAAATCACAATTCAATTTAGATGTTTGTCTTTAGCAAATCAAAATTAGCAACTATAAATCAAAATAAATACCTAACTCCCACTAGTTAAATGGAAAGGGAGGTTGGCTTTATAAGTGAAAGGCTATCTTGGACTTTGGGGTGGACTTGAACTTACATCTCTAAAGCTTTCATCTACTCCTCTATTTCTCCTTATTTACTTAGCAAAATTTTTATAAAAAAAGAAAAAAAAAAAAAAAAGGGTTTGATAGGCCAAAAACGAATTGACCTTTTGTGATAAATTAATTAATTAATTAACCAAGTTTATTAATTAATCAAATTAACATGCAAAGCGCGTGGTAGCACAAACAAATCACCAAACAACTAAATATGCAGTGGAAAATAAATGACACGGTGATTTGTTTACAAATGGAGAAAACCTACACAGCAAAAACCTCACAGGTTGATTTTCAGGTCACCACTCCCGAAACTCTACTATTATCACAACAAGCGGTTACAAGTAAAGGAATCCCAAGTACCTTACCAACCTACAGTTGAACCCTTACCCCAATCCCCAATTGGACTTGTTCTGTAGTGACAGCTCCCCTTTCGATGCACAGCTCCTAAGTACGTGACTAACTAATTGCGCGGATCCCAGTACGCGATTTCAATCACCAACTAGAGAAGGTTGTTGGCTGCAAAGTTCTTTAATTCATCCATACAATGAAGATCAAGAAGATGCTTAGTCACAAAACCCTACGGTGCACATACACAGCAACTTTTTCAAGAGAAAGAGATGAACTAGGGCAAAAATTTTGTCTCCGGTCACAATTTGCTTGAACAGAATTTGCTTAATGCTTGTGCAACTTGTGAACAGCTTGACGGTCTTTAAAACAACCCTTTTATATGTCTAGGGTTAGGAGAAAAGAAGGCCCAAAGACATATTCACAGATCCCAAAAAAATCAGATCAGAATTCTGAAATTCTTAAACCTCGATAGATAGGAGATGTCGAGCAGGTGTCGAGCACACGGGCTGAACAACTTCCTTAAACCTCAACACATGCTAGCTGTCGAGTTTTAGTAATTCTGCACTTTCAGCTTGTTTTCTTGGACAAACTTGAAGGCTTCAACACTTGATCTTGAAACATGGTTTCTTGAAGTATTTAAACACATCCTAAATCTACCCAAATACAAGTAAAGTACGTTTTGTCAAAGGATAAGCCAATTACATAAAATCATGACATATGTTCTTAATCATGTGAAACACATATGTCCTAACAGAGTTTTATGAGAGAGAGAGAGAGAGAGAGAGAGAGAGAGAGAGAGAGATATTAAATGATGAGAGGGTATTGAAATGATTTAAGCATAAATGAGCCCTGGTGAACCCTAAATGAGCCCCTGGAAATAAGGTGTAAAGTTGAAAGATTCTAAATGGCCCATGAGCATAACATGCCTAGGTATGTAAGCATCACGTGCTTGCCTAAAAATGACATCCTATAAATACCCACTCACTCCTAATCGATCCTAACAAGCTTGTAGGCCTCAAAGGTCATCTTTCTTACATATTTAAGACTAATTAGAATGAAATTTTTGGCCATTCTGACCGGAATGGAACAAACTTAATAATATTATTATGATCAATCAATTAGTGCTTCTTATAATATAACACTCCAATGACCAAAGGGTCTTTATGGCCTCATATAACATGGATGGAGAAGTGCCTCTTTGGGATATTGGTCTATTTGCATTGCAAGCTAAGAAGCTTTTGTGAAAGTCCTACAAGTGAGATTTGGGGCAACTGCATTTAATGACCCTATGGAGGCTTTAATTAGTCTCAAGCTAAGTACCAAAGTGGCTGCTTACAAGGTCCAACTTATAGCCATTTCAAATAGGATCAAAGGTCTATTTGAGAAGCATAAACTTAAATTCTTCCTTAAGGTTCTCAAAGATAATCAAGGGCGGTTCCACTTGGAGCCCAAGGGGTTCAAATGAACCCCCTGAATTAAACCAAAAAATTATTATTATAATAATTTTTATTTTATTTTTCCTGTTTTGACACGTAAAATAAAAATTTGAACACCCTAACTAAAATAAACTTAAATGTAATCATCTTAAGAATATCTTGACATTTTTAAACACAAAGAAAAATCTCAATAACAAATCAATTTGATCTAAAATCTGGAAAAAAAAAATTAATTAGCCTAACAACAAAAGTAGAATTTACTAAATCTTAAACCTTAGAAAAAGCTCATTTAGATCTTAAGAAATATTAAATAAATCAATCAAATGGGAAATTAGTGGATGAATGATTGTTTGACTATGTACAATGAAACAAATGTAGCTAGTAGGATTGATAATGAAGATATCATGCATAAATTTCAAAATACGAAACATCATAGATAGCAATTGTAAAACTTTATTTATTAAAGATTTTTTTTTGTGATGTCGATATATTTAATTTATCTTTTTTTTTTTTAATTTTAGAATTTTGTATAATTTATGTTTCTTATCAAACCCTCTAGAAAATAATCTTGAAGCTGCCACTGAAGATAATATAAACTTATGAGGATTTGGAATCCATGGTCCCTCATTGTTGTCTTTGGAATCCTCGCAAAAATTCAAGAAGAATAGATTTGTGAGTAGCAAGAATAACCACAAAGGTATGGAAGACCAAGGCAAGCCCTCAATAGTTGTGTGTGTTTGTTCCAACCCAAAAAAAAAAAAAAAAAAGAAAAAAAAAAGAAGAAGAGGTTAAAATGCAAATTACATCCTCTAACTTTAGTTGAAATTCATTTTAGTTTTTTAATTTTACTTTTATTCGATTGAATCCTTTAAACTTCAAATTTATTCAATTCTGGCATTCTATATAATTTTGTTTAAAAATTCCCCTTAAATCACATGGAAAAAATCTATAAAATATTTTTATAGATTTTTTATGTAAGAATTTTTTTCAAATAAAAAAAACTTTTTTCCTTATTTAATTGCATACTTAATGACAATTTTTTTTTTTATTACGAAATAGGACAAAATGCATTAACTAAATAACTTTGAAACTTAGAGCACTCAATTGAACGAAATTAAAATTAGAGAACTGAAATGAATTTTTATTAAACTTAGAAGGTACACATTATATTTTAGCAAAAAAAAAAGAAAAAAAAAAACTTTATGAAACATTGTATTTTCTCTAATTTAAACCGGTAGTTTAATGTTCAACAAACCTTTTATATAACATTTTTAAAAATTAGAGATTTTTATTTATGATATTTTATTTTATGTTTTTATATATATATATAAAATCACCCTTATGAACAGAATTTAAAAGACGTTTCTGTATGTCGTGCACATTTTTTTCTTTATGTCGTGTACATTTTTCTTTAAGTCGTGTACGTTTTCTAGCTTCTAGTTATTTACCGTTGGTACCCCTGCTCGAGCAAAAATAAAAATTTTAAACGACGAATCATTAATTGGTAAAAATACAAAGTATATTAATGGATATAAAAGAACATACTTTTAAAAAAAAAAATTCTTTTTAATTTTTTTCAATAATAAAAAAAATTATTTTGAACGTTTTGGTAAATTCAATTCAGCACAGACAGACAGCCCATGTTCTCAAATTTAAAATGGAAATCCCAATTATAAATATATTCTCTCACTCTCTCTTTTTTGACATGTGTGTCAGACCATGAGGAAGCTTAGATCTTGTTCATTTTCGACATGTCTCATTGTTTACGTTCTTTTTACATTCACATTTCTGACAACAAATATAGAAGCTTCTGGCTCTCTCTTACAGCTCCCACTATCTGGGTCGACCAGAACCCGACCCAGATCCAAACGGGTCCTTTTTGTTGGTGACTTTGGTGCTCAAGGAGATGGTGTTAATGATGATACTGAGGTATATTATTGCTGACCCAACTTTTGTTACCTAATGATTATGTCTTTTTTTTTTACTTTCTTTTTTTGAAATGCATGATTTTGTATTTTCAGTTAGTGATTTTATAGTACCCACTTCTTGAAACCATGGTTACTTTGAGCTTAATTGAGTGTTTTTGGATATTATACATTGTGGACATAATTTTTTTGTTTTAGTTATAGTTAAATGCTTTGACGAACTTCATGATAATTTTTTTGTTAAAGAGAAATATAAACTCCCTCTAAATTCAGGGACGGAACTAGGATTCGAAGTCAAAAGGAGCAAATATAATTATCTTGAAAGAGGCAAATATAATTTTTTATGGACTTATTTTCTAAAATCTTAAATATATACCTATTGTTTAATATTTTAAAAGAATTTTGGGGGGGGGGGGGCATAGCCCCCCTCTGCTTGTACATGGTTCTGTCCCTGTCTAAATTGGTCATTAATATTCAAATAGAAAGAGATATTGGCTTTATAAGTGACAAGCTATCTTGGAGTTTTGGGATGGACTTGAACTTACATCTCTAAAGCTTTCATCTATTCCTCTATTTCTCCTTATTTACTTTGCAAAAAAAAAAAAATTTAAAAAAGAAAAAAAAAAGAAAAGAAAAGGTTTTATGACAGAGAGAGAGATATATTGAAATGATGTAAGCATGCATAAATGAGCCCCTAGAAATAAGGTGAACCCTAAATGAGCTCCGGGAAATAAGGTGTAAAGTTGAAAGATTCTAAAAGGCACATAAGCATAACATGCCTAGGTATGCAAGCATCACGCGCTTGCCTAAAAATGACGTCGAATAAATACCCACTCACTCCCAGTCGATCCTAACAAGCTTCTAGGCCTCAAAAGTCATCTTTCATATATATTTTAGTCTAATCAGAATGGAATATTTTGGCCATTCTGAGCGGAACGGAACAAACTTAATAATAATATTATGAAATCAATCAATACTTCTTATAATACAACACTTCGATGACCAAATGGTCTTTAAAGCATCTACAGCAGTGGAGTTAAAAATTTAGCTATTTGACACCATAAAAAGTTACTTATCTATTTTATCTACACATATACTGTAGCAGTGGATCTATTTTAGCTTTCAACACAATAAAATAATATAAATATCACAATAAAATAATATATCTACTACAATAAAATAATATATCCACTACAATAAACAATAATCACAACCACCCGCAACCGCTACCGCCACCGCCGCTGCCGCCACATGATAGCAAATAATCGTCTAGCGTTAACAAGTAATTTTTTTAACCCCAAATTATACTTATACATTTTTTTTTTACCATCTCAATCATCATGATAGCAAATAATCATCTAGTGTAACAATAATATTTTATTTTAACCCCAAATTATATAGATACAAATTTATCTTTTGATAAATAAATAAAAAAATTCAATCGTCATGATAGTCTATTATCGTCCAGTATAACATCATTACTTTAAAAAAAAAACCAAATTATATATATACAAATTATTGGTTGATTTTTCTTCTCTCTCTCATTATTTCATTTCAGTCTCTCTCTCTTCCCTCTCTCTTTTGTTCTGCCCTCTCCCCTTCAAACCCAAAACCCATGGTGGAACACCATCACCAAGCCACCATGGCCAGACCACTGTCACAGGCCATTGCAACCCACCACCATCACAGGCCAAACCTCCGTCTTCTCTCCGTGGGTGGATCTGTCGTTGGTCTCTCAAGTCCAGCTCTCTTCTCTAGCTCGTGGGTCTCTTAAGTTCGCTTAGTCTGGTTTTGGTTCATGGGTTGTGACTCTCTCAGTGATGGATTTTGGCCGTGGGTTTTGGTGATGTTTTGGTCGTGGGTTTTGTTGATTTTTTTTTTTGGTAGTGGTGGGTTTGATGAGTGTGGGTGTGGTTGGGTTTGTGACTAATGTGGTGGAGGTGGTGGTGGTGGAGGTGGTGATTGATATTGGTGGTGGTGGGTTTGATGAGTGTGGGTATGGTTGGATTTGTGACTGATGTGGTGGTGGTGGTGGTGGTGGTGGGGGTTGCCATGGTCGGAGTTGGGTCTGTGGCGACGTGGGTCAAGGGATGGCGATGTGAGAGGTTTGAAAGTTAAGAGAGAGAGAGTTGAGAGATTGTGAGAGTTCTGAGAAGAAAAAAAAAAAAAAAGAAAGGAAAAAATAATATTTTAATCTAGTTGGAGGAATAAATTTTTTTATTTTTTTATTTCTCAGCTACAGTGCACATCTATCACTGTAGCAATGAAGCTAAAAAAAAAAAAAAAAAATAGCTTTAGCTCCACTGTTGTATAATTATTTTTGTGTTTTGGTGGAGCTAAAATAGCTATATAACTTTTTAGCTCCACAGCTACAAGTGCTCATGGCCTCATATAACATGGATGGAGAAGCACTTCTTTGGGATATTGGTCTATTTACATTGCAAGCTAAGAAGCTTTTGTGAAAGCCCTACAAGTGAGATTTGGGGCAACCGCATTTAATGACCCTATGGAAGCTTTAATTAGTCTCAAGATAAGTACCAAAGTGGCTGCTTACAAGAGCCAACTTATAGCCATTTCAAATAGGATCAAAGATAATATAAACTTATGAGGATTGAGAATCCTTGGTCCCTCATTGTTGTCTTTGGCCTTGCAAAAATTCAAGAAGAATAGATTTGTGATACTAAAATGCAAATTACATCCTCTAACTTTAGTTGAAATTCATTTTAGTATTTTAACTTTACTTTTGTTCAATTGAATCCTTTAAGCTTCAAATTTATTCAATTCGAGCATTCTATTTAATTTTGTTTAAAAATTTCCCTTAAATCACATGGAAAAAATCTATAAAAATATTTTATAGATTTTTTATGTAAGAATTTTTTCAAAAAAAAACTTTTTTCATTATTTAATTGTATACTTAATAACAATTTTTTTTAACGAAATTGGATAAAATGCATTAATTGAATAACTTTAAAACTTAGAGTCCTCAATTAAACGAAAATAAAATTAAAGAACTGAAATGAATTTTTATCAAATTTAGAAGGTGTACATTATATTTTAGCAAAAGAAAAAAAATTATGGAACATTGTATTTTCTCTTATTTAAACCGGTAGTTTAATCTTCAACAAACGTTTTATATAACATTTTTGAAAATTAGAGATTTTTCTTTATGATATTTTATTTTATGTTTATATATATATATATATATATAAAATCACCCTTCTGAACAGAATTTAAACGACGTTTCAGTATGTCGTGCACTTTTTTTTGCTTTATGTCGTGTACATTTTGCTTTATGTCGTGTACGTTTTCTAGCTTCTAGTTATTTACCATCGGTACCCCTGCTCGAGCCAAAATAAAAATTTTAAACGACGCACCATTAATTGGTAAAAACGCAAAGTATATTAAAGGACAAAAGAACATATTTAGTACTTTTTTTTAATTTCTTTTTAATTTTTTTCAATAATAAAAAAAATTATTTTGAACGTTTTGGTAAATTCCATTCAGCACACAGACAGAGAGCCCATGTTCTCAAATTTAAAACAGAAATCCCAATTATATATATATATATATATATACACTCTCTCACTCTGTCTTTTTTGACATGTGTGTCAGAACATGAGGAAGCTTAGATCTTGTTCATTTTCGACATGTCTCATTGTTTACGTTCTTTTTATATTCACATTTCTGATATCAAACATAGAAGCTTTTGACTCTCTCTTACAGCTCCCACTATCTGGGTCGACCAGAAGGTCCAGAACCCGACCCAGATCCAAACGGGTCCTTTTTATTGGTGACTTTGGTGCTCAAGGAGATGGTGTTAATGATGATACTGAGGTAGATTATTGCTGACCCAACTTTTGTTACCTAATGATTATGTCTTTTTTTTACTTTCCTTTTTTTGAAATGCATGATTTTGTATTTTCAGTGAGTGATTTGAATAGTACCCACTTCTTGAAACCATGGTTTCTTTGAGCTTAATTGAGTGTTTTTGGATATTGTAGATTGTGGACATAATTTTTTGTTTTAGTTATAGTTAAATGCTTTGACGAACTTCATGATAATTTTTTTTGTTAAAGAGAAATATAAACTCCCTCTAAATTGATCATTAATATTATACTATTATATGAGAATGTTTTTCACTTTATTACTAAATGGAAGTTTGGAATCTCAATTGATTTGGTTCAGATTGTTAAATAAGATTCCCCTTTTTTTGGGGAGGGATTAGGTGGGGTGGGGTGCAGTTCCTGCATCTCTTGGTAATCAAATTAAGTATTAGTTTATTATGGAGAGATGATTGAATTTACTTTTTAATGTTTAAGGCATTCTGTACTTGTATCCTCTTGATAATATGACAATAACATAACACCAAAAACCCAATTTCCAATTAGTTTTTTAAAAAGAAAACTATTTCTGTTGTCTATAGCAAGTGAGAAATATCTGGAGTAGGATTCATGAATACTAAGCAGGGACCATCCTTATTTATTCCATTCACAGTGCTCAAAGTCTATTCTTGAGTATAGTATTTCAATGCTTTCAGGCTTTCAAAGATGCCTGGGAAGTAGCTTGTTCTTTCTCTGGACGAATAAGAATTGTGCTTCCGACTGGATATATTTTTCTGATTTATCCTATTGATATTGTTGGGCCTTGCCGATCAAAGGTCACTATTCAGGTATGTTCCAAGAGTCAAATTTTTCAAATTTCTTTCTTTCTATAACCAAATTAGACAAACATAATGCATCTTTCTCTAAATTTTCAAGATTATTATCTTTTCAAAAGTTGTTAGTTAAAAACGTTTTATTTTATTAACTTTATTGATTTTGTATTATTAACAGATATCTGGTACAATAGTTGCACCCGAAGATCCTGATGCCTGGCATGGTTTGAATCCTCGTAAATGGCTCTACTTCCAAGGGGTGAATCACCTTACCATAGAAGGGGGAGGCTTAATCAACGGGATGGGACAGGAATGGTGGGCTCGGTCTTGCAAAACTAACTCAACTAATGTATTGCCATCTTGCTCCTTAAGTTTATTTCTTTTAAAGATTGATTTACTTGTATCTAACCTTGACTTCAAATGGTCTTATGGCAGCCGTGTGAACATGCTCCAACGGTTAGTGCTGGCTTTCTTTTTTGGAGAAGTCCAGTTAGTTCCATTAATTTGATTGTTTCAGTTTTTCATTGAGAGATTTATTTTCCTAATATGGTACAACAATAACGCTGCAGGCCATTACTTTCCATAGGTGCAAGTATTTGAATGTCAAGAACCTTATGGTGCTTGATAGTCAACAAATGCACATTTCATTCACCAAATGTCTTCGGGTTGTTGCATCCCATCTCGAAGTGATAGCACCTGCTCGTAGCCCTAATACTGATGGAATTCACATCAGTGCATCAAAAGGTGTTGAGGTCAAGGATAGCATAATCAGAACAGGTGGTTATCCACAAAGAGTTGCAACAAGAAGCTTTATTCTTAATTTCTAATCATAAAAAATATCATTCTGAGCAAACTAATGCTTAGCCTTGTTTCTATCATGCATATGAAACTTCTCATATATATTTCCTTATTTTTTCTTTTGGTTCTTAAATTTTATGTGAAGGTTTATAATTGGGTTCCACTTTCATGATGGCGTTTGCAACATAAAGAAATAATTTGTTTAAGCAACATATTATAAAAAATCTAGCTTGGTGACGGGGGAGTTTGAAACTCAGTTTTACAGAATTTTCATTTAGATAAGACCCACTTGTTGCAACTTGAAGAGGTTGGAAAAGGAGTTGTGAAATACCATATCTATGCTATTTTTGGCAACCAGAAATGCATGTTTTTATTTCTAAAATCTTTGTTCATTTCTTGTTCGTCCAAGTTATGTATTACTGATTATCTTATATTGAGATCTTAAACTTACTCTAGGAGATGACTGCATCTCTATTGTCAGCAACTCTTCACGGATCCGGATCAAAGACATTATCTGTGGCCCAGGTCATGGCATAAGGTAGGTGGAATAAGTTAAAACTATGGATTTCATGAACACATTAACTAATTCTGATCCATATCCTTTAGTATCGGAAGCTTGGGAAAATCAAACTCTTGGTCACAGGTGCAAGATGTTCTGGTGGATGGAGCTTTGCTGTCCAACACTGATAATGGGGTGAGGATCAAAACATGGCAGGTAATCTTCTTTACCAAGCTTGCATCTCTCTCTCTCTCTCTCTCTCACACACACACACACAAGCACACACCCCACAAGGAAATGCAGAATTTTTGGATGATTGAATCCTTGTTTTTTGATATTTTCATCAGGGAGGTAGTGGTTTTGCCACTGATATTACTTTCCAGAATGTGTTGATGGAAAATGTATCAAATCCGATAATAATAGATCAATATTATTGCGACTCACGGCTTCCATGTGCAAATCAGGTATGGAATTCTTAAAGTTTTTTAGTGTTATTATTACTAAGATCCTTGCAGGAGATGCAATTTTCTTTGCCACTGATTATAGAACTTGTTCTGGAAAACTTCTCCTATCCTTCTAACTATGGACCAGATTAACATGTTAAAATTAATAGACAACCTTCTTATGGGAGAGATAAAGGTACATTTTATGTCTATCACATGTATATTGAAGTGTATCTTGACAAGTCCATTTTCTAGGAATAGGCTATCCCATTCACCTTATATCATGCATATCATCAAAGATCTTCCCAATGAGCTATGGATCAATTGGCACTTCATTCTTCCATAATAAATGGTTGAAGGGTGACGTCGTGGGTTTAAGACCTACTCTATGTGTGTGTGTGTGTGTGTGTAACTTACCAAAAATAAAAAAGCATCAAAGATTTTACAAATAGTTTGCTTCGTTGATAGGTGCATGTCTCCATTCGCATGTTGATAACACCCTATTCAGCAAAAGACTGTCCTTAATTTTCAAACTGGATAGACAGTTAGTCTTTATATATTGGCAAGGCTATGCAGCTGTGACCTTTCATGTTTGAACTGCTGACTCTTTGTTCTTTTCATCAACCAGAGTTTCTGAATAGAGCTGTTGATTAAAAATATAGTATCATTGTTAACATCTAGTATTATGCAGACTTCAGCTGTTAAAGTGGAGAATATAGCCTTTATGCACATTAAAGGAACTTCAGCGACAAAGAAAGCAATAAAATTTGCTTGTAGTGATGACTACCCATGTGAAGGGTTATACTTGGAAGATATTGATCTTGTATCAAGTTCTGGGGGAATGACAAAATCGTTTTGTTGGGAAGCATATGGCTCAAGTTCAGGATTAATTAACCCACCTGCTTGCTTTCCGTGTTGAGAAAGCTTCATTAAACAGAAAGTCATACTGGATTCAACAAGAAATAAACAGGCCTAATGAGAAGTGGCTAAAATGTTTTTTCTCCCCCGTATATTTTTGGGGTCAAGCCTGAAGACTTTTGTACATAATTCTTTGATGATGAATGCTCTGCCAATTCATTCATCCCATTATATGTAATAAGCCTGTTACCATTTTCTGTAAATCATTTGTCTGCCCTAAAGGACTATTACAAATAGACTCAAATAAAATAAAATAAAAAGCATAATTTAGTGACATTTTATCAATTATGTGTGTTTCCTATTTTTAGTAGGTATTCTGCAATATGGTACAATGAGGAGCGATCGTCAATCTGTAGTGTTTGTGAGGCTGAGTGTGGTTGCACAAAGGCCTTCGTTAATTTAGAGATGTGATCTGAGTGTACAATGGAATTTTTGTGTTGCTGTTGCCACTTCTACCAAAGATGATAGTAATGAAGATTATGAGGTATAGAAATAATGTGATAATTCAGCACAACTTGTTTGTAAATTTGTTCAATAAAATGTTTAAGTGATAGCTGCTTCACGACATTGGTATCAGAATTGCACTGAAATAGAGAACTGATCTAGTTTTTGGAAAACATTAGCAAAGAAATGATTTGGAGTTTCACAATCCTCTTAGCTTTGCTATGTAATTTTTCTTGCTCCATGGTGTTAATCGTAGTGAACATAAAGTGTTTCTCTTAATAAAGCAATTTTTCTTTTAAAAAATATAGCTACGAAATTTCATGGAAATTTCAAAGGACATTCTACACTTGTTATGCAATAGCCCTTAGAGAAAGGGCTAAGCAATGGGTATAGTGAGTTGGAGAAATGCAGGTTCGGGCTCTAGAGAGGTTTGGTGTTACTCATATTTTACAAGAGATGCTTCATGCTTAGGAACAATACATAAACCAAAATCTTTTCGATTGCTCATTCAGGAACCATGATTTTTGGCATTCTTTGGAAAAGGCACTCAATTCGCTGTTTATATGGAATGCCTAAATCAGCATATTTAATTCAACTAACAAAATACAAATAAAAGAAAAAGTTATTATAAAAATCTGTCCTTTCCCATAATGCCAAAAGAACGAGGCTTCATTAGATATGTTATATAGTGACATGGGTCCGGTTTTTTGGAAAAAAAATTTCTCGAGAATTGAAAAAGCAAATTAATAGAAAAAAATTTTCTCGAGAATTGAAAAAACTGTCATTACTTTTTTAATTCTCGAGAAAATTTTTTCAAAAAATGAAAATTAATGTGTGCCCTTAAGGCACACATTAGTAAAATCCTAGTAACATATAGGTAAGACCATGCTCCCAATAATTCAAGAGTAAATTTCTCTTCTGGATCTTTTGTCTTTGATATAAGTTACATTGTTTTAAAAAATTGCATAACATGAGCGTTACTAATCTTGAAATCTTAGCTAATTGCCTAGAAGATGACACCTCAAATTAAAAGATACGGCCATTTTCAGTCTTGAAAAAAACCTTGATTTTTGGCACAGTCAATTGCATCCAGATGCGGTAATGGAATCACTTCGACCAAGTCTAACAAGACTGCATACCAAAGCCTCTGGAGCGTCCAGCTCTGGAACCATCAACTAGCATCTAACGAACACCAAGCTTGGGGCATCCCTCAGCAAGTGGTAAGTCCAAGTTTTCTACTGTTCTGAATGTTTTGGTAATCATCTTATCAACGTAAAGAGTTCCCTCCAAATGATCACACTCATGTTGTAAAATACGGGCCTGCCAGCCAGAAGCATCTATTTTGATGGGTTGGCCATATTGATCCAAACCTGCAACCTCAACATCAAGGTACCGCTCCACCACTGCTCTAAATCCATCAACACTACAGAATAGTACAATCAAAGGAGATTAATTAACCACATGTAATGAGTTCTCAGCAATTTCATGACCAGAGGACAAATGGAAGTATGAAAGATTCAGACATATACCTTTAAATGCCATGCAATTCCCACACAACAAAATTATAATGTTGTGTAACAAAATATTGAATACCAAGAAGTAATCTCATTTTGGTTCTTACCAGGTAAAAAACTAACGCACGTTTCACATGTATTAAGAACATATATAGCAGGAAGGCTGCAACATTATTCTACATGATTGCTGGGACTACAACATTAATAATAAACTTCTAATTCAGCATTGTTTCACTACCAGATGGATGCCTTAAGGAAATGAATTCAGAGCACAGTAAACTAGAAGGCAACTAATGGGGCTCCTATCAAGGTAGACGCTGGATGATAGCTTTATTAAAGATAAAATAATACAGACTAGTTGAGTTGTGGTCATAGTAAATCAGGAAGGAGCAACTTAACCAAAAAAAAGTAAATCAGGAAGGACCAATATCACTGTAATTTCTGACTGCCCCGTAATTTAATCCATCAAAGCTTAGTGTAAAATGTAAAGAATCCTTCTCTGCAAAAAGTGGGAGCTTTGTGCATTTGATACGACAATCTAAGTGTATTATGTTCAGAACTAAAACAAAGATTTCACTTGTTTTACATGACAGGTGTTGGCTTCCTCCACAGTTCCCCTTGAATCTTGTAACTGTTATTCAACTTTTACACAAATTTCAACTGGTAAGCTTGACTCAAGCATGGGAACTTAAGGCTAAATTTATATCTGATAACAACTTGACTAACCCACCCAAGCCTGATAGTATTTTTTACACCAATCAAATGTATCATATGTACAGTGGTGCACAAAATGCAATAGAGCCTTCAGAAGTATCATAACAGTTATTGTTCAAAGGATAGGCCTTTCATAAAATGAAGCCATGGTCATTAATTAATGGAATAAGTCATAGGTTAAATGATGCTGCCATTGCCCATTGAGGACTCCCTTTTATTTCATTTACTCTCACTCTATGTGATATGTTATGTTTTGTATCCCCTTAACAGGGCTTGTTCGGCAAGATAAAATACTAGAATACAAAATATACAAATGCCAACTATTTAATTAATCACAACGTAACAGGAAAAGATGGTCACTGAAATAAAGCTTGAAATGGGAACAAAAGATGGGAAATAAAAGATTTGTCTCATCTCATGCATCACACAATGGATCCCAAAGGAACAGAAAACTATACCGTAAGTTTAAAAGAAAAAAAAACACATTACACATTATCTGTCTGTATTTTACCTCAGGCACCCTTCAAAAAATAGTGCAGTCCGGTTGCTCTTCTTCTTAAGCTTTGGGTTGAAAATGACCTGCCTCAAAAGAACTAATAAATTGTAATTGTCAAGTGAAAGTTCTTGGATGCTACAAATATCAATATCATTTGAATGTTGTCCTTGACCATCCAAGTTGACATACCAGAAGATCAAAAGGTCGTCTATCTTGTGCTTTGGTCTCTTCCTTGGGTGCATAACTGATATATTCTTTTGTATCTTCTAAAACTATTATCTGCAGAGATAATATTGACAACATAGTCAATAAGACAATTCTAACACCTCCCCCCACTACTTAAAAAGTAGGTTTTGCCAAGACGTAAGGTTTTATTAAAAGATTTGAATTCGCTCACAATCTTTAGTGTAGCAATTGGCAACAAAATATGGTGACAGAATGGTCCCTCAATTTCCCTTCATTCACACATAAAGTTAGTGGCAACAAAACAGTAATCTTTAAAGCAATAAGAAAATACCTCTCCTTGAGATCAAGAAGCAAGTAAAGTGAAATAAGCCGTAAGCCTTTAACTGCAAGACTCATATCACATCTCTCTTAACTGTTTTTTTTTTTTTTTTTTTTTGTCAATTTATGTCTTACATTGTTATATGATACTTCAAGATATCTTGCTCAATCCTAAAGAATTCTCTTCTATGTGGTAAATTCCAGTTTAGAGCAAAAAGTTTAAAAAGAAAAAACGATCAAGTCCTCTTACAAAATACAAAAACCCAGTCCAAAAAAAAAAAGAAAAAGAAATTGACAACCTTATCCACCAATGTAGCTTCAATTTAGACATCACACACTCGCATTACTCAAAATAAACAACAAATGAAACTCCAATTCAGCCAAAGCCACAGAACACAAAGCAGTAACACCACACTCCCATACAGTTAATGACTTACTGATAACATGTTTTGCAACTAAAATGGTCCACACAACTGAACCTGATGACAAAAACTTATGAAACCCATAATTCTCCTACACTTCACATTTTCCTCACACTTTCCCACTAACCAAACAGAAATTAAAACAAAAAATGAAACTGACCCATTAAAGAAAATCAAAAAAAAGAAAAAAAAAAAAAGAAAAGATAGAAACTGACCTTTAGAGGAATTCCAATCTGAGGAGCAGCTAGACCGACCCCAGGAGCCTGTCTCATAACCCGAACCATATCATCAACTATCTTCTGGATCCGCTCCGACCCGATTTCCTCAACACCAACTTCTCGGGCCGGTTCGTGGAGAACCGGGTCGCCCGCCTTCACGATATCGGGCAAGCTCGTCTTCTTCTTGTCTCCGAGACCCAGAAGCCACCCTGCTCTGGGAATGGAACTGGGAGCTGAGCTGTAAGGTTTCCGGGTCACGAAACCGGTACCGAATAGCGGTTTCGGGTTGGAAGATCCGAGTACCGAAATGGGTATTCGGGTTTTTCGAAATACCGGGGCGGGTGAGCCGGGTTTAAGGCATTTATCGGCAAGAGATATCGGGCGGAAACGGAGTGAGTATCGGTGGAGTGTTTCCATGGCCATTTCTTATTAAGATTAATTGGAGGAAAAATCATTTTTGAATAAGAGGGGTTTAAAGTCAAATATTTACGATTCTACCACTGGGTTTATGTGGGGTTGTTGTTTGGGCTTGGTCTTCACCTTTATTCTGGCCCCGGGCCTGGTATAGGCTGTAATGCACTTTATTTATGATTTTTCAAAAGTGGTTTTTTTTTTTTTTTTTTTTGGTAAAATGGATATTCATTAATCTTAAGAAACAGAATGAGGTACAGGGCACCTCCTGTTAGAGTACAATCCACACTTATCATCCTCAATAAGCTGAACCAAGTCCACAGGCGGACTGTGGTGCAGCACAAAATCTAAATCCTGCACTAATCCTAATTTAGATAACTTATCAGCGCACATATTAGCCTCACGGTAAATGTGTCTGATGCAGCACCGAGAAAACCGGCCAACTAACTGCCTACAATCATCAAACAAAGGGGAAACCACAACATTTACATACATAGGGCTGTTAAGTGTAGCAACTAGAGCACTAGCATCCAGCTCTATAACAACATTCTGCAGATTTTGTTGAAGGCACAGCAACAGGCCATCCCGTAGCGCCCAGCACTCAGCCATGAAGCTGTTGGCTTGCCCAATGTTCCTAGAAAACCCCATCAGCCAGTTACCTTGGTCGTTTTTGATCAAACCTCCACAACCTGCCCTGTTCGTTGGTCCTGAAGCTGCCCTGTCTGTGTTAAGCTTAAACCAGCCTCTGTCTGGCCTATCCCAACTGATCTGCTTACTCACCCATGGCTGGTTGCAATTAGGCTGGTTGATACATAAGGTGTATTCCATGGCTTGCGTAACAATAGCTTTAGCCAGCTGAGGGTTTGCTCTTTTACCCTTAAAAACCACGTGGTTGCGCTGTTGCCAGATCAGCCAGATCGCAAATAGGAATGTGGTACTCCAGGGAGGATGATTAGAAGGAGTCCTCTTGGATTTGGCATTAGAGGTTAGCCAATCATTGATGTTAAGAGAGAAAAATGTGCGGTTGTTGTTGTCTATACCCAGCTGATACCAGATTGGTTTCACCTCATTGCAATCGTGGATCGCATGGGAGATATTCTCAGTAGCCAAATGACACAGTGGGCAGGTGTTATCTAAATGCATTCCCCTGGCAGCCATCCGCTCTTTCACACCTATAGCTTTGTGGAGACATTTCCAGATAAACATTTGGATTTTTGGGAGGGTACAAAGCTTCCAAATCCAAGTCCCATCGAAGGAAAAGAGCTCCTGCTGGTCCGAAGCTAAGAGATAGGCACTCCTAGCGTTGAACACACCTTTAGGAGACATTTTCCAAGCCAGTTTGTCACCATTCCTTGCAAAGATAAGGATAGGAACAGCCTGAATGGCAGTCTTAATCTCTGAAGGAAACTCAAAAGGCATTAAGGGCCAATTCCAGCCACTAACAGAGCATAAATCCCTGATCTTAAGCTCATTTGCTTCACGAGGGAGAGGCCCTTGGATGATATTCCTAATTGGGCCAAGGTCCGACCAACAGTCATGCCAAAAATTCAGATTACTATTGTGCCCCGGAACCCACTTAACCCCTTTTTTAAAGACTTCCTCCCCTTTCCTCAGCCTTTTCCAAGTGGGAGAGCAGGGCAGTCTAGCTTGATGTCTGGAATTAATTCTCTGCCTAGTACCATACTTCAATTTAAGCACCCTAGACCACGGGGCATTATCTTCCGAGTGCAATCTCTAGTTAAGCTTGGCTAGGAGAGCAGTGGTTCTTCCTCTAGCTGTTTGTAGCCCCAGACCCCCCAGATTTTTAGGCTTGGTAACATTATCCCACTTAACCCAGTGCATTTTCCTAGCTTGATCCATAGACCTCCAAAGGAAATTCCTATTGACTTGGTCAATCCCATCCAAAATCTTACAAGGGAGTAAATTACTTTGCATAACATAGTCAGGGATGATAGCGGAGGAGGATTGAATGAGGACCACCCTACCAGCCATGGACAAAAGATTCGCTTTCCAGCCCGCTAGTTTTTTCTTAACTCTATCCAACACAAAGGAGAAGTATTGCCTTCGGTTACCCGGATGCTTTAAGGGGAAGCCTAAATACTTACCCAAGTTAGAAGTTTGGGTGAAACCGAGAATGTCCGAGAAGACCTCTCTTTGATCCGGGTCCACATTTGGGGAGAAATAAACTCGGGACTTGGCTGCGCTCACGGTTTGCCCAGATCTAGTACAAAACTCCGAAAGCACATCCTTTATGGCTTGACAGTTTTCCAGATTAGCATGGGCAAAGAGAACTAAGTCATCAGCGAAGAAAAGGTGGGAGAAGGGCAGCCAGTTCCTGGAGGTTTTAACAGGGGTCCAGCTTTTGTTCTCACACTTCCTTTCAATCAAATGGCTTAAGAACTCCATGCACATAATGAATAGGTAGGGGGAGAGAGGATCCCCTTGCCTAATACCCCTTGATGACCGAAACGACTCAAGGCAGCCCCCATTGAAAAGGAGAGAAGAAGAGACCGAGGATATGCAACTCATGATGAGGTCAATTAGCTTGCTTGGGAATTTAAACTTAAGGAGCATTTCACGGATAAAGCTCCACTCAATCTTGTTGTAGGCTTTTTCAAGGTCAATCTTGATTGCCATAAGCCCATTTTTCCCTTTAGTTCTACCAATAGAATGAACCAATTCTTGAACAATAATAAAATTATCCACCCCCTTTCTACCCGAAACAAAAGCCACTTGATAGGGAGAAATTAACCTATCCAAATGGGGTCTAATGCGAGCGACAATTACTTTAGAAATGATCTTGTAAACCGAATTACAAAGGCTGATGGGTTTGTAGTTAGCAATGGTTTCAGGCCCTTGAATCTTGGGAATGAGGACAATGTGGGTTTTATTCAAGTACTCGGGAACGCATCTACCAGCAAAGGCTTTCAACACTTCCTCTGTGACTGCAGCACCTACAGTAAGCCAAAAACGCTGGAAAAAGCTTGCATGCAGCCCATCAGGACCAAGGGGTTTATGGGGCTTCATTGACCAAAGAGCACACTTGATCTCCTCTAGACTGACCAGCTCTTCAAGGCCCCTTATATCTTCCTCATTGAGCTGAGCGCACCATTGATCACTAAAACTAGCAACCCGAGGGGCACTTGAATGGGAAGTGGTATACAACTCCACAAAACCCCTTCTGAAAAAATTCATGACCTGCATATCCTCTGTAAGCCAGTTACCCACATCATCCTTCACTGCAGCAATGTGATTCCTCTTCCTTCTTGCAATAGTAGATACATGATAGAAGGAGGTGTTGCGATCTCCCTGAATCATCCAATTGATTCTAGATTTAAGCGCCCATAGATCACGCTCCTGGTCAAGAAGAAGCTCAAGATCTTGGTGCAGCACTTTTTCTAAATTAATAAGGTCGGCACTAGGGCGGGAGGCCAAAGCTTTCTGCACTCCATAATTTCTAGCCACAACTCTTTTTTTCTTGAGATGGATATTGCCGAAATGGTTTTTATTCCAAATCAAGGCATCCTTGGAAAAATTATCAATACGCTCTGCTAGCCCTCCCCCTCTGCTCCAGGCTCGAGCCACTACACCCGGGAAAGAAGAGTTCGACAGCCAAAACTCTTGGAATTTGAAGGGTCTGGTAAGACTAGTGAATCTACCGGGGGTGGCTTCCATGAGCATTGGGCAGTGATTCGAATGGCATCTAGGCAAATGCTTAACCTTAGCATCTGGATAAAGAAGACACCAATCCGGATTCATAAAAAACCTATCAATTCTCTCCAAAATCAGGTTATTAATATCTCTCTTATTTGTCAACGTGTATCTTGGACCAGAAAACCCCATATCAACCATGTTACAGGAGTTAAGACACTCTTTAAAAATCAAAGAACGATTAATATTAACACATCTGCCCCCAAATTTATCCTCATCAATCAAAGGCTCGTTGAAATCACCAGCCATAATCCAAGGTTTATTGTGAAGGTCAGCCACTTTAATTAGATTATCCCAGAGCATACATCTTTCCTCACTCCTAGTACTAGCATATATTGCAAAAAAAATCCAGCTAAGGTTAGAGGAACGTACCTTAACTTCGACGTGAATCTCCTGCTCTATGTTGGCTAATTCAGTTATATCCACCTTATCTGAGTTCCACAGTAGCTAGAGCCCCCCTGCATACCCAATGGTATTCGTATGAATGGCTCCATCAAATGGAAGCCTATTAGTAATCTCTTTTGCTCTAGCACCACCAA
This sequence comes from Quercus robur, assembly GCF_932294415.1. Lineage (NCBI taxonomy): Eukaryota > Viridiplantae > Streptophyta > Magnoliopsida > Fagales > Fagaceae > Quercus > Quercus robur. The sequence goes on from NC_065538.1 coordinate 26,981,924, forward strand.
TTTTTGTCTCCATAACAACCATGATAGCAGGATTATGGTCATGAACTAGATCACCGACGTAGCTCTGAAAATTGGGCTTCAGAGCGCCTCTACTATTCCAAATTATGATATCCATTAAACGGGAGGCAGAAGAAAAAATTGGACACTCAGTACAGAGGGATAGTAGCATCGCCACCTTCCTCCGATTCCATCCTATCTTCACCGTCACCTCCTTCGCTTAACCCCTTCCAAGTACCAACATTTCCAACCTCAACTTCCGGGCGATTAAGCGTAGTTCGATTTGCTGGGTTAGCTTTAAGACTTGAGCCACCCTGATGAAGAGCCGAGACCCCATGAGCTCCGGGACAAGCATCCAAAGTTTTGTCAAGACCCACCACTGGGCCGGTACGGCAAGCTTCCGCGTGACCTTTAGTTTCTAGCCGAGCGTCAGCCTCTTCGACGCACTGATCGACGCAGCCACCCATACTTCCAGATGACGCTATAAATTTGAAAGGCAAGTCAGAGCCCAGATCGGAACCATGTTCAGTGCTAGGATTGGTCGCAGAGATGAGGGGTGAGAGTTTTTGAGCAAAACCTTTAGAGTGGGTAGAGACGGCGCTGCTAGGGAACGGACAGGAAGAAAAATTTTTGGCAAGTACCTTCATGCCCCGAACTAAATTAGCATGTTTCTTCTGGGCCTGAACCCGACTCGGCGCTGGGGCAGACCCAACAGGGACGTTGGGACCAAAATGGTCTTTAGGCAGCGTAAAAGGTTCTGGACTGGGCCTAAAGGACTGCGCGCCATGGGCCCTCTTGCCCATGTTATTTGATGCGCTAAAACGGCCCTGGGAACCAGCATCACGCTGGGATTGTGAAGACACACCTCTAGTGGCTTCCGTATGAGTGTCCTTGTGCTGCCAAACCGGTTTAGTGGTCCCCTCCATGGTAGTGGGAGTGTGCTTTGTCCCCTTGTGACCATTCCTTCTCCTGGTCACTACCATCCAAGGCCCGTACAGGTCTGAGTCCTCCTCCACTCCGCTAGTATCCGACGTGGCAATGCCAGCCAACTTGCTGCATGGATTAGTGTGGTTAGCCTCATGCCCATTGCATGACCCATCTTCCCCTACCGTACTAATCTCCGCTGAGTCCACTACGTTTGCCGCGCCCATGCCTTTGTGAATGGTGTATGGACAAGCCTCTTTTAGGTGACCCACCCTTCCACAAGAAAAACACAGCCTTTGAATACCTTCGTAATGAACTAATTGCTCAAACCAGCATATTTACCCCTGGCTTCCGAGGTGGTATGAGTGTCAACTCTAAGGACCTTGCCAATGGATTCTCCAATCTCTCTCAAGACTTCTGCCTCATAAAGTTCAATAGGCAGTTGGTAAAGCCTAATCCAAACAGCCACCAAAGACACATCTGCTGAATCCGGTTTGAAGAACGGCTCCCATGGCCGCAAGGACAGAAAGTGGTCGCCCACGAACCAAGGTTCTTTCTTTAACACATCGCTTAAATCTTCTTTAGAGTAGAACCGGATTAAAAAGAAACCGTAGCTGAGATCGACGCAGTCCATTCTCCCCTCTGGTTTCCAGAGTTGGTTAAGCTTGTTCTGCATATAGGAGAAGCTCACTGACCGGCCCACTAACTTCACAATGATAGCCTTAGACCAGGGCTTCCTTATGCGCCTCTTTGTGTCCTTGGATATCTTGATAGCCACCATGCCCTGTCGGAGTTCCTTGGTAGTTTCCTCCTCATCAATATCCGAATCACTCTCTGTGTCCATCTGGTCGGTGAAGTCGAAAGCTTGAGCAAAAGCCCCAGGGATTTCACCGATAAGCTTGTCTCTAAAAGATAACCCGTATTGGTTCCCCTGAATGTAGCTACTCCGTGAAGGGGAGCCATCATTAGTTTCTACATTTTTCAAAAGTTGTAGAGTATTCAGTATTCACATTTGTTTGTGTGCAAACATTTTTATCTCCCATAAAAATAAAAAACATATTTATCTAGTTTTGTATAATGATTTTTTTCTTCTTCTTGTTTAACGTTATCACTTCTCAAAACATCAAAAGATTATTTATTTTATGTTATATTTTATTAAAATTTAAAATTTAAAATTTTTAATTATTTTTCTTTCTTCACATACAATAACCATCATCCAATTTCTTTCTTCATCATCATAATATGTAAAATAAAAGTAACAATAAAAATAAATAAATACAAAATGAAAAGTGATAAGGTAAATTTACATGGTTACCGTAAAAAATTTGTAAATTTATATAATAATACACTTATTAACGTTGGTCATTTTTAGTAAAAAAAAAAAAAGTGTAAATTTTACTCATTTTTCTATTATACACCAACAATGCAAATGGTCTTAGTATTTCAAGAACTAATTAAAAGCTAAAGCTTAGTTGATCTCTTCAATCATACTATACTTGAGCTTTGCTTAGGTGGTAAACGTCTAAGGTAGAGTATGGATGAATCAAAAGATTGGAATCTTTTTAAGGAATTTTTTTCCCCTAAAAAAAAGTAAATTCTTGGTCATGTGTGGCAGCCTTTGGCAAAGCAAAATTGTTCTTGTAAAGCACTTTGGATGCCATTCATCTATTTACACTTTTTTTTTCTTTAACAATTGTATTCCACGAGTATATGGCACTGAAATCGAGATCAATGTTGCTAAGTCAATTTGATCTTTTTTTTTTTTTTGATGGGAAATTTGGAAGAGATTTCATTCCATTAAGAAAGATGTACAACAGAGGCAGGGAGCCTACTATTACAATAGATCATCACTAAGAATATCCTGAATACAAGGGGGAGGGAATCCTTTCCATATTTTTGTTTGGCCTGAGCTTTTAGCTTCTAGTGCTAAGGAGTGGGCAGCTCTGTTACCTTCGCGCTTAAAGTGATGGAAGGAACAAAAACTGAAGGAGCTGGATGCTACCCGAATGTCCTCAAGGATGTGCCCAAAGTCGCTGCCAGAAACCTCAGAGGTTAAGTCATGGATAATAGATAGTGCGCTGGACTCAAAAAGAGCTTGGTGGACTTGCATTTCAGAGCAAAGAGGACACCATGAAGCAAAGCATATGCTTCTGTGATTTCAGCAAGGAAGCAAGAAGAAAGAACCAGGCTGAAAGCACCAATGGGGAAGCCTGAGGAATCCCGAATGACAGCTCCAATGCAAGAGTTACTACTCCCAACATCAGTAGCTCCGTCCACATTAATCTTAAAGAAGCCGGCAGGGGGAGCAGTCCAATGGGCACGGGCAGGAGGTGGAGCAGGGGGGAAGGAGAGCCTAGCGTCAACAAAATCCAAGTGGGCTCTTTTTGCGGTGTCCCAAACCATGGCTGGCGGAAGTGCAGAGTCCCCAAAAATGGCTTGATTTCTATTCCCCCATATTGACCAAAGGACAAAGAAAAAAAGAGCCAAATCCGCAAACAAGCCTGAATCAATGAACTTAGAAACAGAGTCCATAAAAGATGCATTTGGGGATGAAAAGCTTGCAGGGCAATCTGGCCAATTAGCCCAAGTAAGTTTGGCATGAGAGCAAAGAAACAAAGCATGTTGGATAGACTCCATTTCCTTATCACAGATTGGGCAGAAACCTGAAACATTTAGACCCCGACAGCGCAAATTTAGCATGGTTGAAAGGCCGTTTCTGCAAACTTTCCAAGCAAAAATCCGGATCTTTGGGGGGATATTCAGATGCCAAATTGCTTTCCAGAAGGAGGTTTGGCTGTGCACAGCAGAGCACTCACCAAGATCTTGATCATCTATCATGCGCATAGCGATGTAGTACGCGCTTTTCACGGTGAATGAACGAACCTCTTTTGTTACCTATCCAAACAAGCTGATCGTCAGGAAGTCTAAAGCTGATAAGAATCTTGAGGATAGAAGCAGCCTCGTGGGGCAGAAAGATAGATCTTACCAAATCCATTCTCCACCATTTTGTATCCTCATCAATGAGAGAAGAGACCATTGGAAAGATGCCAAAATCTAATTGAGGTGAGGTCACTCTATAGGTGGTTGGAGTTGGGAGCCACCTATCTTCCCAAATGTGAATCTGCTTACCATTACCCACCCTCCAACGAGTGCCCTCCTTTAGGACCCGAAGACTATTATAAATGCTCCTCCAAGCGTAGCTTGGGTTGCTTCCAATCCTTGAGTGAAGGACATCCTCAAAAGGGAAGTACTTAGCTTTATAGACCCTTGCAACCAAAGAAGTGGGATTAGTGAGGATCCGCCACCCTTGCTTTGCGAGTAAGGCAAGGTTAAAGGCTTGGAGGTTCCGGAAGCCCATGCCACCATACAATTTGGACTTACACATCTTTTTCCAACTAACCCATGCAAGTTTTGACTCATGGTTCCTTTGGCCCCACCAAAAGTTTCTCATCATGCTTTCCAAGTCATCACACAAGGTTTTTGGAAGTTGAAAACAACTCATTGTATACGTGGGCACCACTTGTGCTACGTCTTTGATAAGAATTTCTCGACCTCCAATGGAGAGAAGTTTTCCTTTCCATCCCACTAGTTTCTTGCCCACTCTCTCCTTAATTTCAGCAAAAACTTGAGATTTTGATTTCCCAATCAAGGAAGGGAGGCCGAGATACTTCTTGTGTCGGGAGTCTTGCGTTGGTCCTAAAGAATTTAGGATCTCGTCCCTGGCAGCAGGAGAGGTATTTGGACTGAAGAAGACCGAGGACTTATCTGGATTTATTTTTTGCCCAGAGGCAGATTCATAAACTTCGAGGATGCTCATGATTACATTGCATTCCATGACCTTAGCCTTGCAAAATAAAAGGCTATCGTCCGCGAAGAAAAGGTGGGTGATGGGCGGGCAGCCCCTACAGATTGAGATTCCAGAAAGGGCCTTATTTCTTGTGGCTTGATGGATAAGGGCAGATAGGCCCTCGGCACACAGGAGAAAAAGCCCCGGAGAAAGAGGGTCGCCTTGGCGAAGGCCCCTCGTAGGAGTGATGCAGCCAAAAGCTTCTCCGTTGATGATGACGGAATAAGAGACTGAAGAGATACATTGCATGATCAGAGAGACCCAATTGTTATGAAAACCCAATTTTTCCATGACTCTTTTGATGAAACCCCACTCGACCCGATCAAACGCCTTGCTCATGTCAAGCTTGATAGACATAAAACCGTCTTTGTCCTCTGTTTTGTGGTTCAAATAGTGCATAAGCTCAAATGCCACTAGGACATTATCGGTTATGAGCCTATCTGCAGTAAAGGCGCTTTGATTTTCAACTATCACATGGGGAAGGACAGCTTTAAGACGGTTAGCAAGGACTTTTGAGATGAGCTTATACGTGACGTTGCATAAACTGATAGGCCGAAATTCTGTCATTCTTGCTGGGTGGCTTGTTTTTGGGATTAAAGCAATGTTAGTCTTATTTATTTCAGTCATGGGCAAATTTAAGTTTAACACATTCAGCACCATATTAGTAATATCTCTACCAACAATATTTCAATATCTTTGAAAGAATATAGCTGACATACCGTCGGGGCCGGGGGATTTGGTCGGGTGGATTTGGTGGAGGCCCCGCAGAACTTCTTCACTGGTAAAGGTTTTAGTAAGCTCAGCATTCATATCATCTGTTACCTGGGTTGGAATGGTGTTGATGACCTCTTCAATTCTATTGGGAGAGCAGGATGTGTAAATCTTTGTGAAATAATCCACTGCTGTGCGAGCAATGCTGTCTCTGTCATCGCACCAGCAATCATCATCGTTCCATAAGCCCAAAATGGAATTTTTTCTTCTCCTTTCCGAAGCTCTAGTGTGGAAGAACTTTGTGTTCCTATCACCTTCTCTATACCAGTGAATTTTGCTTCTTTGATGCCAAAGTACCTCCTCACTATCCAGAAGACCATTTAAATCTTTCCTTAATTCATTAATTTCTACACTGTGTGAGCCATCCCGATCAAGAGTGGTTAGAGTATTCAACAATTTCTTATGCTCTTGAATTTTCTTAGGAATATTACCAATAACATCTCTACTCCATAAGGTCAAGGTAGAAGCACACAAGCTAAGATTTGAGGTAATACCTTCAGGAGTGTTCTCGAGACTTCCCCTGTTCCAGGCGGATTCCACAATGTCATAGCAATCATCACGCTTGGCCCACAAAGCTTCGAAATGGAAATGGCGGTTCCGGCGAGGGGGAGAGGCAATAGAGTCAGTAATTCTCAGTATGCAATGGTCGGAGGTGGAATCAACAACATGATAAACCTTGCAATTGCTGAACTTGTTTGACCAGTCGGAATTTGCAAAGGCTCGATCCAAGCGGAGGTAAACCCGGTCACAATTGTCTAGCATATTGCACCAAGTATACTGGGGCCCTGAGAAGCCCATGTCTTGAAAACCACATAAATTCACCGCCTCTCTAAAGCCATCCATTTGACGTTGAGTTCTAGGGGGGCCACCTGATTTTTCAATCACAGATAAAATTTCATTAAAATCGCCGCAGCAAAACCATGGCAGAGAGAATTGGTTATTTAGATAAGAGAGAAGTTTCCATGAATCTTTCCTTAAATTGGATTCGGGGTGACCGTAGAACCCTGTGAATCTCCAGGTGAAGTTGCTGTCCTGCTCAGTGATGGTAGCATCAATGTGATACTAAGAGTATGATTTAATTTCGAGATTTACGTCTGTGGACTAGAAGAGAGCAAGGCCCCCACTTCGACCCTGGCTGGGAATTATGAGACCATTGGAGAAACCCAGAGAAAACTTTATTTTTTCCATACGTTTGTGTTTTACTTTGGTCTCCACTAGGAAGACTAAATAAGGAGTCCATCGCCGCACATAATCGCGCAACGTATAAATTGTCCGGGGGTTCCCAATTCCCCGGTAGTTCCAGCATAAGGCATTCATTGTGCCCGGCGGTGCTGCTTAGCAGCTACCGCCGATAATGCAAGGGTAGGTTCAGAGTTTTGTGGGAGCATATCGTACAATCTTTTTTGAGGGTGAGCTTCATATAAACCATCAGAAAAAACTAACTTACTCGGTCTTTTAGACCTAGAGAGGTTGGCTTTTTGCTCACCATGGGCTTGTCTACCTTTTTCACGGGCTATTCTTTTTAGTTTTGTTTTTTCTTTCTGCTGAGATGGCTTGGTGGGCGAGTTGGGCTTTTGTAGAGGAATGGGGTTATTTAAGGAGAGTTTGAGTGGGCTACTAACTTCTTGGGCTTCTTGGTGAGACTTTGAGGTGTGGCCTACTTCAGAAACCACATCCATAGCTTCAATACTTGAGCTTACAACCCCCTTCTTGTCACGTGAGGTGAGGTCTGACTGGGAGAGTTTGAAATTTGAACTTTCACTATTCTTTCCCTGAAAATCCGCTGCATGAGATCGTGAGTTTTCTTTTCTGTCAGGATTTTGGGGCTTCACAAAGTCTCTGTTTTGTTGGTTTACATGAATTTCCGAAGGTGCCCTTGGTTTGGAGGTGGAATCCAATGGATTTGTCATTGTCGGAGCCGATCTTCCACTTGAACGACCTGATTGTTCATCTTCAAAGCTCCAGCTATTTGAAGATTTTTGCCTATCCGCACTGCTTTTCTGGCTGCCTGTAGCCCTCAGCCATTCTCCATATTGCTTGGGAGAATCCGGGTTACAAGAAAAGTTTGGGTAATGCTTTTCATCATGACCCAAGAAACCACAAACATAGCAGAATGAGGGTAGCCTCTCATATTTAAAATTTACCCAGGTTTTCTCCCCGTCAAGGTTGAGAATATTACCTCCTCGGCGAAGAGGCTTATTGAGAGGAATATCAACTTTGATTCTTAGAAATCTAGCTTGCTCCGTTAGCCACATTCGTTTATCCGTTTCAAGGTAGTGCCCCAAGCTGTTGCCTAAATCTTTTCCAACATCTTCAGATAAGTTTTCGAACGGCAAGCCCCAGATTTGAACCCAGAAAGGGGCATGAGTGAAGGTGATGTTTGTGGCTGAGAGACCCCTTTTCCATCTGCAGAGAAGAAGCAAGTTGTTCTCAAAGTTCCAGGGGCCGTTCCTTTCAGCCCATTCCAATTGAAACCCTGAGTTGAATTTGAATTGAAAGAGATTTTTCCCCACATCTACTATTCTTAGATCCGAGCCCATCTTCCAGGCGGCTCTGAGGGTATTTTTCAAAGCTCGCTGATTTTGTTTTCTATCAGTGAGAAGCTTGCCAAATAAACTAAGAGCGCACTCCTCCATAAGGCCCGATTTGTTCATGGAGGAGATTTGGATGTCTTCTTCTTCATCCTTTGTGAGACGTAGGTGTTGCAGGTCATCTATTACGGACATGTCCATTTTGCAGAAGGTAGAAAGTAAGAGAGAGGTAGGGAGGACAGGGGTTTGGGGTTGAGGGGAAGGGAAGACCCTTATCAAGAGGGAGGGAGGCTCGGGGAAACCGAGAGGGAGAGCTCCTAGGGAGAGAGAAAGCTCCTACTAAGGGAGAGAGAGAGAGAAACTTTGGCTGTGAAGTGAGTAAGTCAATTTGATCTTAAGATCGCTTCCAATAAAAGTCTTAATCAAAGGTCAATGCTGCTCAACTTGATCAAGGCCCATCAAGTGCAGTTTTGACTTTGGATTTCTCCCGAACAATTTGCTACTTTGCTCTATTGACAAAATTTTCCTTCAAAATTAACTGGGATTTGTTTAACCCCATTATGTGATGGTTTATAAAATTATTTACGTCTATCAAATTATATGAGTCATTAAATCATTTAAATAAGTCATACTACTAAAAATAAAATTATCTACTTTGCTATTTTTCTTTTTATATAGTAGTTGCTAAAATAAATATTTTTCAAGAAACAGGCCCAAAATGAGAGTTGCAGTATTTTCCTTCCCAAAAAGTACTCGTCAAGTTGGAAAGCAGTCTCCAATAATTTTCATAGAAAAACATTACGCCAAAACAAATTAAATATTTTCTCAAAAAAAAAAAAAATTGATTTTACTTTCCTGCTTTTATATAGTTTTATTTTTCTCAACTGTTGTTTCCCATACCTAGATCAGGATAATATTGCTACCTTCAAGTTCAAGATATGAAATATGAAATATAAAATATGCAAGCCAACATATGAATTACGGCCGACAAGAAATTATAGCTGAAAAGTTTGCCTTTTTGAATTTTGATCATGAGCTTTGCTTGTCCTGTAATGCGATATTTATCTATTATTCACCCAACTTGATTTTCATGCTTTAATTTAGTTAGGCACAATTTTTTTTTTTCCTTTTATAAAGGTTATAAAAGTCAGGCACGTGTTTAAAACAAGAAATAAACTTACATAAATATCAAATCACTAGGCTGCTCAAGTTTGCTTCCAGAATGGTATGATTGAGCTCAAATTCAAATTTGAGTTGTTATTTTTCAAAAATTAGACGAGTTAAAAAAAGCAAAAGTCATATTGTATATTTTAAAATACTCTTTAATAAAAATAATTAATTTTAGAATTAAGGAAAAAGAAAAGAAAAATGATTCTTCTTCCCTTATGGGAGTTCTTCTAGTAAAAGTTCCATATTTGACCGTTTTGTTTGTTAGCAGTAGTAGTATCATTTTTTTTTTTTTTGAGAAACTAATAGTAGTAACATTAATCTTTGGTAAAAGGAGATAAAGAGAAGATTTAGCACTCAAATCATTAAACAGCATGAAAAGTATCTTGGTCTACCATCGCTTGTGGGGAAAAATAAAAGAAACTATTTCAATGACATAAAGGAGAAGCTTGGTAAGAAGTTGGCAGGATGGAAGGAAAAAATGCTATTTAAAGTCTGCAAGGAGATTCTAATCAAGGCAGTGGCCCTAGCTATACTGACTTATACCGTGAGTTGTTTTAAACTATCAGAATCTCTTTGCAAGGAGTTGACAAGTATGATCAGAAATTTTTGATGGGGACAAAGGAAAGATGAAAAGAAAATTGCTTGGCTTAGCTGTGAGAAGATGTGTGAACCAAAGTCTTGTGGGGGTATGAGTTTCAAGAATTTAAAACTCTTTAATTTGGCACTACTGGCTAAACAGGTAGGCAACTCCAAATGAGTCAAGATTCACTAGTGTATTGGGTTCTAAAGGCTAAATACTTCCCAAGGAGTGATTTTATACATGCTTCAATTGGCAACAATCCTTCCTGCACATGGCGAAGTATTATGGCAGCCCAAAACCTGGTTAAAGAAGGTTTAAGATGGAGAGTAGGCAATGGTGTGAGTATTCATGTTTGGGAGGACAAATGGTTGCTGGTTTCTTCCACGTATAGAGTAATCTCTCCAAGGAATTTTCTGCATTTAGATACTCAGGTACAAGAGCTGATTAATAGTGTCACTACTAGCTGGGATTCCACAGTCATTGATGCATTATTTCTCTCCCATGAAGTCGATATCATCAAGAGCATTCCCTTAAGCTCTCGGCTGCCTATTGATAAGCTTATATGGATTGAAACTCAGAATGGACGATTTACTATGCAAAGTGCTTATAATCTAGCCGTGAATCTATCCTATTCTGCCAACCAAGGTAATAGTTTGGACAATAGCCTTCTTTGGCATTTTTGGAAAAAACTTTGAAGCCTACCGATCCCACATAAAATTTGCCACTTCGGATGGAGAGCCTGTCGCAATGCCCTACCTACAAAGACCAACTTGTTGAAGAGAAAGGTAGTACAAGAGGATATCTATGAAAGCTGTGGGAGGTATCGAAGACTGTAGGACATGTTTTATAAAGCCACCCGAAAGCTCAAGAGGCATGGGAGCGTTCAAAAGTGGTGCTATCGCAAAATTATGTAGCAAACCAATCGTTCCAAGATGTAATGTGGAACCTGTTAATGATCAAAAGAATAGGAGATGACTAGGTAGCACTAGCTGTTACCATTGCTTGGGCTTTGTGGCACAACCGGAATGAGATGAGGTGTGGTGGAGAAAGGAAATCTGGGCAGAACCTGGTCAAGTGGGCAACGGATTATCTCATGGAGTACAAGTCTGCTATGGAGTCTGTTGGCCTTGTCTTACTAGTGACACGACGAATTGTGTCTTAGTCTCCTCCACAAGTTGGTTGGTTCAAAATAAATATTGATGGTGCTATCTTCCTAACATAGAAAGCTGTAGGGTTAGGGGTGGTTATCAGCGTTGACAAAGGAAGAGTCAAAGCAACGTTATGCAGGAAGATCACAGCTCCAATAGGGGTAGTAGAGGCAGAGGCAAAAGCATTTGAAGCAAGCTTGCCCTTTGCAAAAGATATTGGCATCCATGATGTCATCTTTGAAGGGGATTCCTTGATTGTTTATAATTCTCTCTGTGATACATCCCCTTCCTTGTCCTCTGTAGCATCGGTTGTACAAGGAATGCAGGAAATGAGTAAGGAGTTTAGGCATTTAGAATTTTCTCATGTGAGGAGACAGGGCAATAGACTAGCTCACCTTTTAGCTAAACATGTGTCTAGCATTGTTGACTATATTGCTTGGATTGAAGAGGTGTAGGATCAATACATGTTTGTATCGTATACAAAACATACGCAGTGGAAAATTAATGGATCTACCTCATTCACAATTGATAACATGTACTATGTAAATTTCAGAATATAAGAACAAAAGAGTGTACCTTGTTGCGGTGAAATTCAAAACAAAAGATTAGAAGTACTCGAGATCACTTTTAATCTTCATTCCAATTCCACTTGATATCCAAGAAGTGTGAGCTCCTCGAATGATCCAATAGAACCTGCACCTAGACCATCGAACCACCTCATCGTAACAAGCCCCAAGTTGGATGGAAAAACTTTGCACATCAATGCCTCATTTATGGAGTGCATAGCCATTTTTCGGTTGAAGTGACTCACATACTCCACAGGGTCCATACGACCGTTGTACATGGTGAATGAGGGCAAAGTGAACCGCCGAGGAAGTCTCCCTTCCACAATCCTGCGCGTGAAAGGTGATCTGGAAATTTGTTTGAGTGCCCTGCTCATCGCATCATTTCCCAGGCCCTTGGAAGATGAGCCTCTGTTTCTATGCCCATGGCGATATTCTTCTTCATACGAGAAAGACTCACTAGGAGGAGTCTTTAACCTCCGTCTATAACTACCATCCTCTTCATCATTAGGAGAGGTCAGAGATGGAGGGAGATCGCATTCTACGCTCGTGGCACAGCTTTCTCTTCAAATGGTTGATCTCCTGCTGCATGGCTTTGGTATTTTTCTTGTGAGAGAGGTGACTACCGCCTCGAGAATGGCTTCTACTAGTGTGGGTAGTCTGCACACTCCCCCCCCCGGTTCCTTCTTCTCTCGAGATTGAGAAAATGATCTACACGTTGGGACCCCTTAGACTCTGCCTGGTGTGGGTCTAAACCTACCATAGTTGAAAATCAAACTCATAATCACACCAGAAATTCCCACAAACGGCCCTAATTGTAAGGACTAGAATTGAGTCCCTAACCCAGACGATAGATGGACTTAGGCCCAAAAAGCCCAAAATAATGAATTTCTAGAGAGTGGGTTAGAAGACTGGATTAGAATGAGTTGGATCGCAAATAAAGTGGGCCCAATTAACGAGAACAGAGAAACAAGTTAAATTGAATTAGAGAAAATCGTCCTCGGCGCAGTCTGAAGAGATCAGTTCTTATATATTCCTTTCAAGTTCAATTACAGGGTTGGTTCTTGATTGCTACAGTGTTTCTCTTCTTCTTCCTCGATCCCCTATCCATGGAGGATCTTTTACATTATATAGTTCCCTTCGGATGATCATGATCCTACACTTGTCGATCATCCAAGCTGCTACTCGAGTGCTTGTCCCATCAAACACTCCTTCAGGCCTTCTGTGAGTTGCGGTAGCCAAGACAGTATTGTTCAGGGGTTTTCTCCACATAAATGTGGCCAGAAAGTTAGCTGCAGGGCATTTAATGCGGTGACAGCAGCTTTTTCTTAGATATTTCCTAGCTCCTATTCTTCAAGTACGTTTCCTATAGGGTCACTTTAAGTGGTAGAATAGGCATTTGATCTGTGCTTCATTCGTCCGAGGAGACAATCCTCCTCGGACCACCTTTCTCGACCTCTCTTCTTGCATGTTACTTGTAGGACTTTGAACTTGACATCATCGTTGTTGTTTATTCATCCTCGGACTAATCAATATTCTCGGCCAGAGCCTAAGGCCCAATATATGATTTTGGACTCTTATCCCTACAAATACCATCCTAAATTTATGATGGCATTGTAGCTCAATCGAAAAAATAAAATATTCATTTTTATTCATTCTTTCTCTTTCTCCCTACCCTACTTTTCTCTCTATCTTGTACTGACTCTCCTCTCTTCTTTATTTTCTCTTTGTTTCTCTCTTTCCTCTATTTTCTCTCTGTTTCTCCCTCTTCTTTGTCTGTCAGCGTGGTGGATTTGCTGCCATGGGGGTTTGCTGGTCGGTGTGGTTGTCGGCGAGATCGGCATGGTGGGTTTGCTATCATGGGTAATGGGTTTGCTAATCGGTGTGTTGGCATGGTTATTAGCGAGATCGGTGTGATAGGTTTCTAAATCAACGTGGTTGTCAGCGAGATTGGTGGTGGTTATTTTTCTTTTTTAATTATTATTTTTTTTTTGTGTGGTTCTTGTAGTGGGTTCCTCTTGGTGGTTATTGGCGTTGTTGTTGGCATGGGTTTCATCTTAGGTTATTGGCGTGGGTTTCTCTTGGTGTTTGTCAATGTAGGTTTCATCTTAGGTTGTTGGCATCGTTGTTGACGTGGGTTTCTCTTGGTGGTTGTTGTTGCTAGTGGGTTTGGTGGTTTTTTTAATGGGCTTTGGTAGTTAGCATGGTGGTGGCTAATGTGATTGTAGTGGTGGTTGCTGGTCGGTGGCATGGTAGGTTTGCTGGATGGTAGTGGTGGTTAGTTTTTTGTGGTTATTGTTGGTAGTGGGTTTGGTGGTTTTTTTAATGGGCTTTGGTAGTTAGCATGGTGGTGGCTAATGTGATTGTAGTGGTGGTGGCTAATGTGATTGGCATGGTAGGTTTGCTGGATGGTAGTGGTGGTTAGGTTTTTTTTTTTTTTTTTTTTTTTTTTTTTTTTTTTTTTTAATAAATATTTTTTATGGTGGTGGTGATCTTTTAGACACAATGAAATGGAGAGGAAGAGTGGTTGATGGTGGTGGTTTGGGTTGTGTTAATGGCGGTGGTTGATGGGGGTGGTGGTTAGTTTTTTTTTTTCTTGGTGGTGCCTTAGTTTTAGTTTTTTTTTATCTTGGTGGTGGCTTAGTTTTTTTAATTATCTTTTTTTTTTTTTATGAAGAGGAAGAGAGACTGAGAGAGAAAGAGGGGAGAGGAGAGGAAGAGAGAGAAAGGGGTGGTGAAATTAATATTTTAATGAATAGATGAAATAAATAAAAATGGGATATTGAGTGTATTGTAAAATAGTATGGTATAATAAATAAAGTAGTTTTTGAGATGGTAAAATGGAATATTTTGTAGAAACCGGATGATAATGTTCTTACACTCCATATCTACTGACTATCGCTTTTCATATTTTGAACAAATGAATATCAATAAGTGGTTAAGTGTTTATTATCTTCAAGTTTAAGATAAGATAAAGTGTCATTCTCCCAATTTTTTAGGAGAGGAGAGTGTAATTACTACCCAAAAAAAAATATTGTAGTCTATTAATTAAAGATACTATGATTCCATGTTAAATAAATTGGAGGAAATAGAAAATAGATGTGGAAGCGTAAAAGAGTAATACAAGAACACATACAAAATATTACGTGGTTTGGTCTAATGACCTACGTCCAACAAAAAAAAAAAAAAAAAAAAACTCTTAAGGGCTATATATTTGATATATGAGTGAAGTAGAATTAATTATTGTTTTACAATATAATGAACGCAAAACAAGTACTTTTAAACCCCATACTAACCACACATTGACTATATATTGTTAATAGACTTGTAGTATAAGACTTAAATTGCACACCAAATATAATTGGAGCTGAGCCTATACTATTGGGCTTAATATATCTCCAATAAGGTAGATTTCAACTGAACACAAGTACACGACTTCACTCCTATTGTAATAAGATTTAAAACGAGGGAAATCTCAGGAAAATGAAATTGTAAAATAAAATCTCAACCTATTATTTCCATTGCAATCCAGACAAGCCAAAAATTTGTAGGCCATTCTTCTATGTTTTCTTTAACGTGGCCCATACCAGATGCACTTTTTGGGATATCTATAAATGATTAGGGGAACCCATGTCACGGTGACAACTTGCCATGCTCAATATTTAATGCCAAACATGTGCAATGTATAATTTTTTATTCTGTTATCGTTGAAGAGAACATGCGCATGCAATGTACCTAGCTAGCTATTCGTAATTAGAAAAGTTAGGTGTAGATGCCATACTATTCTCATTTTGCCGTCAACCATGAAGATTCCTCTTTCTAATAATGTGTGTGTGTGTGTGAACATAAACATAATGTTACATTAATTATTTCTTAACACTGCAGAAATGGCGCTTTGATCGACACCTTTAATTCGGTCCTAACTCCTAAACCATGCCTTAAGGCGCACGATCGATATGGAAGATCTAATAAGTAATAACATGCTTGAGGGTTAACTACTAACTTTATTTCCAAAGTCAACAAAGATGTTTAGCCGTTCCATGATTTTTTATTTATTTATTTTTTTAAATTTTTTGAGTTACTTCCCTTGAAAAAAATAAAAGAGGAGAAATTGAATACATAACTCTAGTATTTGTGTAGAAAGTATAAACCATTGACCCTTACTTTACTTTGGAGTCTACAATTTGGATGTCAAAAGTTTTGTATTTCAGTGATAATATTTAGCCTCCTTTACAAGGAAAATTATAATTTAAATATCTATGCCCCAATTATAACAATTAATTTATCTAAAATGAAAAATTACTCCGGATATGGACCCTTTTAACTTATAATGATGAATTTATATTAGAGGTTCGCTAATTAAGAGATTAAGACTTTATAATCAAAGTATGGCAAGTTTTATATATATAAGCTTTTTGATATGTATGTATAATACCTCCATCCGATCTTAACCGTTAATAAAGAATATTGTTTTATTTAATATTTATTTATAATAGATAATAGATAAATGGTTAAAATTAGGTATGTATATATATATTAATTAATCTAAGAGATTCCTCCATGATAGATTTAAAATGAAAAAACTGCATATAATTTGAATATTCTTATTTGTAAAAAGAGAAAGCGTAGTCGTCTCATGTTGATTCGTGCAGACTTTTATTCAAACAAAGCAGCTTAGTGGAACTTGAACAGTAAATTCAAAGGTCAAAGCCATTTGAATGGACATCTATTCGATGCGGAAAAGTATATGCACTTTTCATCCTAGCTGGGTATATCCAGTAAGATTTTCCTTTACTAGAGAGGAGCTCTTTCACACCAGAATAAACTAATAATACTACTAGTCACAACAAATCATTCCACGTTTCCTTCTCTCTCTCTCTCTCTCTATATATATATATGTATGGAAGCAAAGGATTTTAAGAAGCATTCGCCCTGAACTGGTTTCGTTTTGAGAAGAAAAGAAAAGGAAAAAGCTATAATGAAGAATAGCTCCATGTCTTCATTCGATCCTCCCACAACTCTGCAACACGAAAAAGAGAAAGCCAACGATTTCAGAGAGAAAGGAGATCATGTGAAGCCTCGTACAATAGAGATAAAAGAGGCGGTGACAAAGAAGCTAGAGAGCAAGCCATCCCAAGACATCAACGAAAGTGCTGAAGCATTCATCAAGAAATTCAGGCAACAACTTTTGATCCAAAGGCTTGAATCCATAGAGAACTACGAGCAAATGCTAGAAAGAGGGCTGTAACATATATTATATATACTCTTTCTTGATCTTCATGTGACTGTAATAAAGTTTGTGTTTCGTTTCGTTTGTTGTAGCTTGTTTCCACTCTTTGATAGATATGCATGTTTTAGAGGGATAAGCAATTAGGAATATTAAAAAAAATTAATGTTTTTAGTCACTTAAAAATGAAGTATTCTTGTAATTCAATGGTATTGTTTGTTTTTCTTTATAATGAGAATTAGGATTGGAACCCCTCCTTCATTATTGTAACTGTTAAATTATTCAAATAAAAATGTAATAATC
The DNA here is from genome assembly GCF_932294415.1 of Quercus robur. Taxonomy (NCBI): domain Eukaryota; kingdom Viridiplantae; phylum Streptophyta; class Magnoliopsida; order Fagales; family Fagaceae; genus Quercus; species Quercus robur. The sequence continues at coordinate 26,998,985 of NC_065538.1, forward strand.
AAATTGTTTCAGCAATTTAATTGGTTAATTAATTATTATTTTTTTTTTTGGAGGTTTGCTTAAACAATGAAATTCATTGCTTGGCGACGTACGTTTAAAGATGTTTCTATCATTTTATATCCTTTAAATTATTATTTTCTAGATTCATTATTAGGCAATCTACTCACATGATTACCTATGCCCAGCAAGCAATCTCTTATATATATCTCTCAAAAACAAACAAAAACAAAAAGCAAGCAATCTCTTGTTTGACTTTTGATTAACCACATTTGTGCGTAAGTTTGCTCTTAGGTACTAATAGATTGAGTAATCATTAGGCACAATGGTGTCAAAAACAAATACATTTTATCTTATTATGCATAATTTTTTTTGTCATCGAATATATATCAGTATATCACACGCCAAAATCAACTTCTTTTTTTTTTAAATATATCTCTAGCTAGTTATATTTCTTTTTTTATTTTTTTCCTGGCTGCTTCTACCTTTAGAATAGCAAGCATTAGTAATGGGAGTTTTTGAACTCCCATTTTGCTATTTTAACACATCAACCCACAAAAACTAAGTTTTATTTGGATTGCTATTGCTAAAATTTGCAACTTAGCTATAGTAAATTCTTACTAATAAGACTGTAGCTTGTGTTTATTTTCTTTTAATAGTTTTTTTAATCTCTCTCTCTCTCTCTCTCTCTGACCTTGCCATCGGTGGGTCATTTTGCGTAGAGATCAGCATGGGTCGTGGTGTGGTCATGGTCGAGATCAGTTGGAGGTGTTGAGATTGGCATTGGTTGCTGGGTATTGGTTTGGTAGTGGGTTGTAGTTTTGTGGTTCATTGATGAGTTGTGTAATGTTCAGTTTTCTGGGTTGTGGGTTGTGCATGCATGGGTTGTGGGATGTTGTGGATCGTCATGAATTGTGGTGTGATGGTGGTGGTGTGGGTCTTTGAGATTGGTTATAAGCATTTGTGGGTTGTGGATTTTGTCGGTGGCAGTGGGTTTTTCTGGTGGAGGTTGTGGCTGGTGGTGGCGGTGGCTAGATGTGGCGGTGGTTGGTTTTTGTGGTGGTTAGATTATATTATTTTAATCGATTGTATGTTAAAATATGAAATGAGATATAAGGTGAATTATGAAATGGGATGTTAAAATAGATATAGAAACTTTTTAAGTGTCAAAACTTAAAATAGCAAATTTTTTAAATACCCAAATTTTAGTACTTGAAGTTAGAGATTCGTAAGTCTTGAGAATGCGAATCTAGTAACTATCGGAACTCAATGGTGCATAAAGCACTGGAATTAGTTTCAACTTAATAATGAGTAGCCTATTTTCGATTTTTTATATAATTAAATGCTTTCCATGAAAATTCTAAAGTTGTAGTCTGATCATTGAGATCAACATGGAACAGCAGTATTAGTTTTAATTAAAGTGGGCGTAGGATATAATAGTTAAAAGAAATTGTTCATGACATGGGCTATAACTTTAGAGAACAAATTCTTAAGGCAAACTTCTTCTAAAAAAAAAAAAAAAAAAAAAAACCACTCTTAAGGCCCACGTTTGCAGTAACTGAATCTCCACATGTAAAAAAAATAAAAATCTTCAAAGGCCCAAGCCTGAATAAAGCAGAACCGTCAACTAAAGAAAATTTTTGGTAGCTGTACAAAACATTAGGGATTTATATTTTGGTTAAATTATAATTTATCTTCGTAACTTATGGCCTTACACATATAGTTCGCAACTTTTAATTGCTTAATTTGACCATTTGATCCTATGGTTTGGACTAAAATGAAATTGCTAGTATCAGTCCGAAATAAGATTTATGATTTCATTTTAATCCAAATCAGGAGATAGAAATGTGGCAATTAAAAAGTTTGTGGAAATAGATCATGATATGATCAAACCGCAATAAGGTAAATAAATTTTCTTAAACCTATTTATTTAAACGGATACCAACAATTTCGTTTTAGGCTGCGTTTGAATTGGGTGAAAGCCAATTTCAGAAATCAATTTCCGGAAAATCCATGTGTTTGGCTGTCACGAAAAACATTATTTTTCGGAAAATGATTTCCGGTTGACCACTAATTTCACCTTTGACCCAGAAATGAATTTCTCCCCTCATTTTCACTTCAAAGGATTTCAGGAAAAAGAGAGAGAGAGAGAGAGAGCGCGCGCGTGCAAGAGGAGAAGACCAGTTCGAGCTCCAGTCCGCGCCAATCTCCAGTCCGAGCTCCAGTCCGCGCGCGCGAGAGGAGAAGACCAATCCGACGACCGCGATCGACGCTTCACGAGATCGCGTCGTCGATCGCGATCTCGCCTTCGCGAGATCGCGCCGGATTGAGATCGCAATCGACGGCGTGATCTCGCGAAGCGTCGATCGCGATCTCGCGAACGCGAGATCGCGCCGTTGCGAGATCGCGACGTTGATCGTGATCTCGCCTTCGCGAGATTGCGATCTCGGATCGCGACGTTGATCGCGATCTCGGATCGCGATCGTGTTTTCTGGATTTGTGTTTTCTGGATTCGTGTTTTCTAGGTTGTGGCTTGTGTTTTTCTGGATTTGTGTTTTCCTTCTTCTTTTCCAAACACCAGAAAATATTTTCCGGAAAATTTTTTGAAATGCAACTAAACACACAGAAATATTTTTCTTTTCCAGAAATTAGCATTTCCAGAAAATATGTATTTTCCGGAAAACGTTTTACGGCAACCAAACACAGCCTTAGTTCAAATCTTAGACAATCAAATGTAGCAATTTAGAATTTGTGAATTAAATTGTTGTTGGAAATACACGTTTGAGTAAAAGTCTCACATACATGGTGCAAAAAGAAAGAACTTGAGGAGTAAATATAACATAATTAAACCAAACCTAAGGTTAAGTGATATAATATATCTCCATTTGTTATATTATGTCCTTGGAGCATCTCTCTAACAAATAGTATCAAAGTTGATGATGATGTGTAGTAAGGTAATAAGATTATAAAGATTCCTTTCGAAGTTGGAGTATGGACAAGGTGTAGGTACTTTGAGCGCAAAACTCATACAAATAATCTTGGAAAAACGTCCAAGAAAGTTACATACGAAAGAGAAATTGTTAGATATACACATATAAGTAGAAGTTTTACCTAGAGAAATAAAGAATTTGAGTAGTTAATATAATATAATTGGGTCCAAAACTATGACTAATTTTTTGAATTAATAATGTCCCTCTATATTATATTATAAACCTTAATTGGAGTCTTTCTAATAAATAAATAAAACCCTTAATGGGAGTCTATGTGAGGTGTTTCTCTCCCTATGTGGGGAGTTTATTTTTTGGTCTTAAAAAGGAAAAAACAAAAAACAAAATGGCACCGAGTGAACATCTGAGGAATGAGAGTTTTAAGGGAAACTCAAGGGCTAATAATGGGCCGAAAGGACTTGTCCTGAATTATCATACTAGACTAGCTAGACAAGAACCTGCTGGGGTGTATAGCTTGAACAAATTACACCAGCTTTCCCCACCTCAACCTGAATACCTCTAAGCTACATCGTACTACGCACTCACCTCTTACCACAGTACTACTACTAACAAGTAACAACACAGCTAACCCAGAAATCTGTACAAACAAAAAGCCCAGCAACAACAAAAAACAACCACTTCGTTTAATACATGGCCTAATGGGCGTTTAGTGGGCAAAAAATAGAAAAAAAGGGGAGAAATTTCACTTTGAACCATATATGGCTGACCAAAAGAGAACATAATTGAGAAGAACTATGAAAATGATAATTTGAATAAAAATAATGAACTGGAAACTAACCCCAATCATTAGAAGAGGTTTGTAGTTCAACTGGCACCCGATGATATTTCTAACTTAATGTCCAGGTTCAAATCATCCCTCCCTTATCTATTGATTTTTTTTAAAAAATTGTTGTTATATACTTGTTCTTAATTTTTTTTTTTTTTTTTTTACTTATATATATATATATACATATATCTAAAGTAATTATTAGATACTTTTAAAGTATGACAACGTAGCATTCTCTTTACTTACATTTATGGTGGATCGTATTAATTAAATTTATGATAATGTCCATCATAAATGTGAAAATATTCATGAGTTAAAAGGTCTTAAAAGTCTAAATGTGAAAGTAGATTTGACCAATCAATAACCACTCAAGTTGGGCTAGAAAAGTTAAAGTTATATAGACACATAAAGGAAGATAGGAACATGGGTGGCTTTGATAAGAATGATAGAGAGGGGGGGAAACGGGAGAGGGGGGGAAAGGGGGGGGATTGATGGTCGCTTTCTTTGAAAGTTCATCTCTTCCAAAGAAAGTGACCCATCAATTAAATTTTATAAAAATCCATAAAGTAGCCAATTACAGGGTGCGTTTATTTAGGCGTCTATGCAACTTAAACACATTTTAAAATCAATTTACGATATTAAAAAAATTGTAAAACGCTGTTTCAAACACGCAAGGGAGTCTAGTTTTTTTTTTCAAATGCCATTTTCTAAGGTTTTCGAAGTATCTTAAACAAACCAGCACATAATTCCAAAAGGAATTATGATCCCTATGCCCACTTTTCATTTCAAACCTTACTTGAGCAAGGATTTGCTGGTAAGGAGGGCCGCCAGCTGCCCTTATTTGTGCCCGTTACCCTATCTAGAAAGGAAAACTAAGGGAAACATCTTGCTTTCAGCTGTTTAGCCCAAGCCATGTTAGGATTGGTCCAAAATCGCAAGCAAAGTTTGTCAAAATAGCTAAATTATTCATCTACTATGGCAAATATCAAGACCCTGTTGTCATTTTGGTCTTAAAAGGGATATACTTGAATCTAACTTAATATATGACTTGTCCTACCATTGACAAGAGTTATTGCCAGCCCTTGACGTTCCTTATGATTTTAACCAGATAATAATAATAATAATATGTGTAGGGGTACTCGTGACCTAAGTACCCTTTAACCTTACAATTCAGTTAGAATTGAATAAAGATTCCTGCAATCATTCCTGGTGGCTTTAGAGTGGGTTTGGATATTGCTTATTTGTTAAAAATTGAAAATTTATTGCTAAAAACATTGTAACAAAATAATTTTTAAAGGTATAAATGGTGGTATGGGACAAAAATTTATCTAAAAATCTGTGTTTTGTTGACTTTTATGAATTTGTAAACAGTACTCATAAAGCTCACTAAAAAAACACAGATGCACGGATTGAGCAAAATACCCAAACTTAATGCAAGCTTAGTAAAAAGGAAGACGTTATCAACAAAAAAATAAAAAAGGTATTTTCGCAGTGTCCTCTAGTGACCAAGTAGTGATAAAGGGTTACCTTTTTCTTTTTTTAATTCCACGAGAAGGAGAAAATGGTTGGTTAATGGTTAGGTCATTCCATTAATTAAAGATGAAAAGCTCTAAGACTATCATAAATAAACCCCCATATTCCATTAATTTCAAGTGGTCATAAACTTTATGCAACTCTAGTTTTTTAGTCCTTTAAGGCCCGTTTGATAGAAGAATTTGAATAATGCTATTTGAAAATTTTTGATATACAATGGATAAAAAAATATGTAATATTATTTAAAATATAAAAATATGTATTAGAACTAAACTACCAAAAAAAAAAGGTCTTACTATTCTAAAAATTCTTGGGACAATTATATGTTTTCCCCTTGTCTTTTGCATGTAGGTCCCATAAAAAAAGGCAAGCGAGTGACGATTATGAAAACGAGCTTGTAAATAGTGTTGCATGTCTAAAATTGTCCAATCATTTTTCGTTGCTGTTTTGGAAAACTTAGAGCTCACCTTGTAGTAAAACAGAATGTCACTTTCAAACGTTAGCATCTAAATTTTCTTAGCACTGGTGGCTGGGACGAGTAGCGTGTAGCTCGTTCTGAAATATAAACCGAACAAAAACATCAGCTTTTAATTAGAATACTTCTTTTTTATAGATCACGTCCACGATAGGTCTCTTTATTTATTTATTTATGTTTTATGTATTTTGTTTTGGGTTTGTTTTGTTTTTTTGTTTCGTTTGTTTAATGCAATACTAGAGGTCTCTTTCCTCGGAGTATCAACGGCACATGGCAGCTCTCTATCCTGTGTAGTATTAATGGTACACACGTCTTTCTTTTGATCTTTTTCATGTTTGTTTTTTCTTTTTCTGAGCCCAGTAGCAATCATTGCCTCTGCGTAGGCTTTTTGCTTCTGACACTCTTCTTCCTATGTAGTCTGTACTTTGATTATTTAATATAATTTTATCGCCTTTTGTCAAAAAAATAAAAAAAGAGGTCTCTTTCCTCCAAAAGAAATAAGCCAAAATCAGATTTCCACACGTTTTTTTCATCTCTAATGCAGTTATGGAAAAGGTTTATTTCCAAACCAATACTCTTCTCATATCTTTTTATTAAATCTAAATTTTAAAAATTTAATTATTGAATTATATATATATCTTCTATGTTTGTAAAATTTTTAAAAGATTAAAAATTAATAAATATATAATTGATAACATGTTTAAATTTCAAGTTTTTGTAATAAAATATAATGCATAAAAAATAAATTCATTGATCGAATAGTATATAACATTTGATTTAAATAAAATTTAATATATATTTGAAGAAAAAAAAATGCAATCTAGCTGTTTTTTTTTAAATTCACATTCAATAAAAAAACATATATAGAAAGAATTAAAAGAGTTTCCTTCCAAATTAGTTTAGAAACAAACCTCCTCCAGTATGCAGATGATGGATCTATTGGTTTGGAATACAATGTAAACTCAAAAATCCTAGGTTTAACCCACCACACTATCAATCTATATGATTTCTAAAATATCATTGATTGGTAGCTCAAAAACCTAACCAAAATTGGGACAACTTCTCTTTATATATATAAAAAAGAAAAGCCTTCTTTCATCCCTAAATAAAAATAAAAACAGCAACTTCCTTAGTATAAACAAAAAGTATATGAACCATTTCCCGTTTGTTTGTTTAACATTACGGCCCATACTATACTACAATAGCACTACGTCACTGACCCACTTAGATTAAGTTGAATTTATAAACTAAATTAGGTGTTTTCAAAATCATGGCAATGAATCAGAAATCGATAGGTTTGAGATTTAAAAAGGCAAGACAGATAAATAAATTCCAATTTTAAAAGTTTTTAAACAAACCCGAGTCCTCACTTTGTATGAGTTCTCACTGTCAAATCTTGTCTTATTACAAGACTTAAGCAAATAGAAAATGACACACAAATAAAAACAAGCAAGCAGTTCTCATGAATTTTATTGTCAACAACTCCACCTAACAAATCTTGTTTCTTATTGTTGAATCACTCGGATCTGCTGCTGATGCTGCACCATCTGAACGTTTAGGCGCGAGCAAGATCGAGCCATCTCGCCGGCTAATGGAATCACAGGGAGGTTGTCACAATCACATATCTCCACCATGAAGCCATCTGGGTCATGGAAGAAGAGTTGATCAACATGAATCCCACCTTCCTCCACCATCGATCGCACGTAAGAAATCTCCATCTCCTTCAGCTTCTTCTCAACTGCACCCATGCTCTCACACTGCCCATCATGCAAAATTTTGTAACTTTTATCATCAAAATTGTTATAGACAATGTTATTAATTATATTACAATTTCGTTGCAAGTAACATGATCATTAGATTGTCGTAATTAAATTAGGAGAAATATTATATCCATAATATTTTTACAATTTATTTTAAGTGACAGGTTGTTATTAGTGAACAAAAAAGTAGTTTTAATAATAAATTTAAATTAGAACTAATAATAATTTATTATCTAGAAATTTTTAAAAGAGTATTGTGAAAATGCAATTTACCTAACTCTTTACCATAAATTAATCCAAAATGTGAGGAGGCTCAATCAACCAACATTGATAATATATCATATAAAATAGTTACATCACTTTTTTCACCATGAGAATATTGTGAAAATATAATGCCCTATTCTATCATAAATTAATCTAGGATGTGAGGATGCACAATCAACCAACCTATACAATATATCATATAAATAGTTACATCACTTCACATCACATCAATATAACTACTCCTTTACAAAAAAAAAAAAAAAAAAAAAAATCACCTTATATTAATAACATTTGTTGTATTTGTAGAATAATTAATGTACGCTACTATAAAAGATTTGTACAGATAAACATATAAATAGGCACGTCACATCACATATCAGTATATCACATTAAAATAAATAAATAGTTTTATACAAAACCCTTTAAAGATTTGAATGTAATACTTAATCTATTCTATATTATTAGTTTACGTATAAAACAAATAATTATATTATATCTTATAGAGATGCTGAGTGTAATTTATACTTGAAACCCAGAGTATTTTTAGTGTAATGAAAAATCCACGAGGGGAGTTTTGTATATAACATGTATCTATAGCATATATGGAATATGTCTGTTTGAGAATTTTTTATTTTCAATAACTTATTTGCATAATATAAAATAAAATTTTAAAACTTAAAAGTTTAAACTTTTATATTATTTGAAATAAAGATGAGATAAAAAGTAGTGTAACAATCACAAACAATGAATAATTTAAGTAAAAAAAACTAGCTTATAATCAATAGCCAAACCCGAAAGCTAAGACTAAATTTAGCTGCAACTTTCTTATATACTGGCAGTGCATTACCATATCAACTAATCTTTACCAACCATTCTACTGTATTTCAATAATCATGCTCTTCCAAAATAACATCATATTGTTTTTCCTTTCATTCTCCTTAGGATAGGTCAAGGATCACGTGAAGCACCAAAACACCTTAGGTTTGGGCCGGGCTTAAGATCTGTATCCTGTATCATAGGAACATATAACTCGGGCTTTGTTTTGAGGTAAAAAGAAAATCTTTATTCCTTTTTGTTTCTTATATATAATACTTCCCCAATTTATGTGGTCTAAAATGAAATCTCACAACCACTAGTCTTAGAACTCCAATGATAGGTTAATGTTTTAAGGGCTCCAACTATCAGCAATTTGACCATAGGTTGGTTGGTTTGTAACAGAGATTCAGAATGTAAGAAAATACAAAGCAATAAATATTAAGATACACCTCAAAGAAATTGCAAAAAAAAAAAATTTGCAGAACGAAATTTAATCCAATTCACCCTCAAAATTACTTCTTAAAGCTAAAAAAACTTACCCAAAATTTCCCCAAAAGCTGGGCGAGGGTCATCCTTTTCTCTCTGCATTCATCCAAAAGAAAATAATGCCTGAATTGTTTTTTTTTTTTTTTTTTTTGGTATTTTTTTTAATCACTTCTTTGTTTAGTTTTTTCCCCTTTAATTATTCAATTGTATTATTGCATGAACCATTTAAATAATCTGAGCAGCAACTTCATAGAAAAAAAAAAATCCACTATTAAAATAAAATCAAAGTTATTTTGGTTTTGTATATATTGAAATAGAATATTTCCGTTCTGATTCTGAGTTACAGCGATATATATATATATTTATATCAATTGAAAAGTGTTAAAAAAAAATAATAATATATTCTTAATATCATTGATACATAGTTACATACTAGTAACAAGGAGATATATAATATGATTAATATCTCTATAATAAGAAGCTCATTAATTTAAGAATAAATAAACAACATAACTGATACTGATAGGAACAAATTGCAAATAATAAACTAAAAAAATTGTTATAAATAAATTAAATTAATAGCTCAAATGACTCAACTTTCTCAGTATTATAATATAAAATCAAACCAACAAACTCAAAATCTTTTTTCTAAGAAGGAAATTAAAAAGGAAAAAAAAAAAGAAAATTAAAAAAAAATATTTTATTTATGGTCCTGTTGGCAGAATGATCAATGGATCACAAAATTTAGCGAAACCAAAACGCTGCCATAGAATTTGTTAAGAACTCCAAATTAAACCGTATACCAAACACACACACACACACACACACACACAGTACGTATACCCAAAATTACCTGGAAAGAGATATGATTATCCTTTGGATTAATTTCAGTCTTCTTGGGCATGCTCTCCGGGTCCTCTGATTGCAATAAATGGATTCCCATCCCGTACCCAAACAGCCTACATATATAGAACAAACACACACAGATTATCAAAACCCAATAAAGAAAATTATCAAGAAACTTTAGTGAAACCAAGAATGAAAAGGGACAGTGATATCTATAGATTCCCATTAATTTTTTCATCTAAATTAAACTGTTTTCATTTTGATTTCTTGTGCGTGAAATGAATTAATTACCATGCACCGTCAAAATCAAAAGAGCCGGGCCTCCTGATAGGGACAAACCCAAGAACATTCTGATAGAAACCTATGGACTCCTCAACTGATCTACAAACAAGTGAGATGTGGTTCAAAGATTTGATAAGCAATGGGTTTCCCGTGCTTTCTTTCATTTTTCCAAGAACAAATTCCAAACCCCAAAACAAAAAAGAAAGTAACCCAATAGAAGTGCTACTCTTGAGCTAATAAACTAAGTACCAAAAGACAAACCAAAAAACAAAAATGGAACCTAAATTTTAGATGAAGAGGAGTTCGTAAAAGGTGGAACTCCTTGAGTCTATTTGGGACAGATCGAAAATTCAGGCATGAAAAGAAAGGAAGGGGTTAGTGGCTCTTTATAGAAGCCATGACACTTCTTCATGTAAGCCACGTGTCCCTTTCATGCGACATGTCAGTATTGGATGAGTCTGACAAGTTGCTGACTCGGATCACCAACCCCATCACTTTCTTGTTTGTAAGCTACCATTTATTTTTGTTATACTCTGTTTTTAGTGAAATGATAAGTTTAAGTATTGGCCGTTGAGGCACTACTCTACTCTACGACGATTGCTCTTTATTATCACTAGCATTTGAATAATTATTTGTATTTCAATATTGCATCGATTGTCTTTACTATGTACTTTTTATATACAAAATGACCATTTGAAATATAAATAAATTCTAGTGGAGAAGAGAATAAAAAAGACATACAAACATGTGAGTAAGAAAACATAAAAAAGATCGAGTATTACAAAAATTACCTCAACTTATATTTCAGAGAGAAAGAAGGAGAGGGGAAGAGAAGACATTTATTTATGTTTTGTTTTGACACTCAGGTTGCAATTCAAAAAAAAAATAAAGATATGTAGTAGTGCCTAATTTATGGATGAGAAGTTATAGTAACAGTTTTATAGTATGAGTTTTTTTTTTTTTTTTTTTTTTTTTTTTTTTTTTTTTTTTTTTTTTTTCAAAATATAGAAGAAGAGATATGAAAAAAAAAAAAAAACCGGAAAAAAAAAGTGAGATTAGGAGTAAGTAAACTGCAAATTCAAAAAGAAAAAAAAGGTTAAATTAGTCGTGAAAAAAAAAAAAAAAAAAAAAAACAACAACAACAACAACATGGGCTTAGAATTTTGAGTGAATGAAGGAGTATGGGTGAGTTGGAGCAATTCAAGTATTTGAATACATAATAGTCTTATTTTGTAGACACATGGAGTTAGAGATGTATTTTGGCTGAGAGGGGGGAGTACGCATTTATAGTACTCCAGGAGTACACAATAATTTTTCAAACTTAAGATGTAGGGATATTTTTAAACCACAAAATTATCCATCCCAAATAGGGAAAGCTTTTTAAATAATAGTAGTAGTATAGATGATAAGACAATAATTGATACTTA